>NW_027307995.1:39155-171655 GCF_047496885.1 Scyliorhinus torazame | reverse complement strand
GACAGTGGGAGCGAACGGGAAGGGGTTTGGGTCCATTGGGATTGTGTACAGTGGGAGCGAACGGGAAGGGGTTTGGGTCCATTGGGATTGTGTACAGTGGGAGCGAACGGGAAGGGGTTTGGGTCCATTGGGATTGTGTACAGTGGGAGTGAACGGGATGGGGTTTGGGTCCATTGGGATTGTGGACAGTGGGAGTGAACGGGAAGGGATTTGTGTCCATTGGGATTGTGTACAGTGGGAGTGAACAGGAAGGGGTTTGGGTCCATTGCGATTGTGGACAGTGGGAGTGAACGGGAAGGGGTTTGGGTCCATTGGGATTGTGTCCAGTGGGAGTGAACGGGAAGTGGTTTGATTCCATTGGGATTGTGGACAGTGGGAGTGAACGGAAAGGGGTTTGGGTCCATTGGGATTGTGTACAGTGGGAGCGAACGGGAAGGGGTTTGGGTCCATTGGGATTGTGTCCAGTGGGAGTGAACGGGAAGGGGTTTGATTCCATTGGGATTGTGGACAGTGGGAGTGAACGGGAAGGGGTTTGGGTCCATTGGGATTGTGTACAGTGGGAGCGAACGGGAAGGGGTTTGGGTCCATTGGGATTGTGTACAGTGGGAGTGAACGAGAAAGGGTTTGGGTCCTTTGGGATTGTGTACAGTGGGAGTGAACGGGAAGGGGTTTGGGTCCATTGGGATTGTGTACAGTGGGAGCGAACGGGAAGGGGTTTGGGTCGATTGGGATTGTGTACAGTGGGAGTGAACGGGAAGGGGTTTGATTCCATTGGGATTGTGGACAGTGGGAGTGAACGGGAAGGGGTTTGGGTCCATTGGGATTGTGTACAGTGGGAGCGAACGGGAAGGGGTTTGGGTCCATTGGGATTGTGTACAGTGGGAGTGAACGGGAAGGGGTTTGGGTCCATTGGGATTGTGTACAGTGGGAGCGAACGGGAAGGGGTTTGGTTCCATTGGGATTGTGGACAGTGGGAGTGAACGGGAAGGGGTTTGGGTCCATTGGGATTGTGCACAGTGGGAGTGAACGGGAAGGGGTTTGGGTCCATTGGGATTGTGTACAGTCGGAGTGAATGAGAAGGGGTTTGGGTCCATTGGGATTGTGTACAGTGGGAGTGAACGGGAATGGGTTTGGGTCCATTGGGATTGTGTACAGTGGGAGTGAACGGGAAGAGGTTTGGTTCCATTGGGATTGTGGACAGCGGGAGTGAACGGGAAGGGGTTTGGGTCCATTGGGATTGTGTACAGCGGGTGTGCACGGGAAAGGATTTGTGTCCATTGGGATTGTGCACAGTGGGAGTGAACGGAAAGTGGTTTGTGTCCATT
The DNA here is from genome assembly GCF_047496885.1 of Scyliorhinus torazame. Taxonomy (NCBI): domain Eukaryota; kingdom Metazoa; phylum Chordata; class Chondrichthyes; order Carcharhiniformes; family Scyliorhinidae; genus Scyliorhinus; species Scyliorhinus torazame. The sequence continues at coordinate 170,330 of NW_027307995.1, read as the reverse complement.
GGGATTGTGCACTGTGGGAGTGAACCCGAAGGGGTATGGGTCCATTGCATTGTGTACAGTGGGAGTGAACGGGAAGGGGTTTGCGTCCATTGGGATTGTGGACAGTGGGAGTGAACAGGAACGGGTTTGAGTCCAAATTGGATTGTATACAGTGGGAGTGAATGGGAAGGGGTTTGTGTCCATTGGGATTGTGTACAGTGGGAGTGAACGGGTAGGGGTTTGGATCCATTTGGATTGTTTACAGTGGGAGTGAACGGGAAGGGGTTTTTGTCCACTGGGATTGTGGACAGTGGGTGTAAACGGGAAGGAGTTTGGGTCCATTGGGATTGTGTACAGTGGGAGTGAACGGGAAAGGGTTTGGGTCCATTGGGATTGTGTACAGTAGGAGTGAACGGGAAGGAGTTTGGGTCCATTGGGATTGTGCACAGTGGGAGTGAACGGGAAGGGATTTGGATCCATTGGGATTGTTTTCAGTAGGAGTGAACGGGAAGTGGTTTGGGTCCATTGGGATTGTGCGCAGGGGGAGTGAACGGGAAGGGGTTTGGGTCCATTGGGATTGTGCACAGTGGGAGTGAACGGGAAGGGGTTTGGGTCCATTGGGATTGTGTACAGTGGGAGTGAACAGGAAGGGGTTTGGGTCCATTGGGATTGTGCACAGTGGAAGTGAACGGAAAGTGGTTTGTGTCCATTGGGATTGTGTACAGTGGGAGTGAACGGGAAGGGGTTTGGGTCCATTGGGATTGTGGACAGCGGGAGGGAACAGGAAGGGGTTTGGGTCCATTGGGATTGTGTACAGTGGGAGTGACCGGGAAGGGGTTTGGGTCCATTGGGATTGTGTACAGTGGGGGTGAACGGGAAGGGGTTTGGGTCCATTGGGATTGTCTACAGTGTAAGTGAACGGGATGGGGTTTGGGTCCATTGGGATTGTGGACAGTGGGAGTGAACGGGAAGGGATTTGTGTCCATTGGGATTGTGTACAGTGGGAGTGAACAGGAAGGGGTTTGGGTCCATTGGTATTGTCTACAGTGTAAGTGAACGGGATGGGGTTTGGGTCCATTGCGATTGTGGACAGTGGGAGTGAACGGGAAGGGGTTTGGGTCCATTGGGATTGTGTCCAGTGGGAGTGAACGGGAAGGGGTTTGATTCCATTGGGATTGTGGACAGTGGGAGCGAACGGGAAGGGGTTTGGGTCCATTGGGATTGTGTACAGTGGGAGCGAACGGGAAGGGGTTTGGGTCCATTGGGATTGTGTACAGTGGGAGCGAACGGGAAGGGGTTTGGGTCCATTGGGATTGTGTACAGTGGGAGTGAACGGGATGGGGTTTGGGTCCATTGGGATTGTGGACAGTGGGAGTGAACGGGAAGGGATTTGTGTCCATTGGGATTGTGTACAGTGGGAGTGAACAGGAAGGGGTTTGGGTCCATTGCGATTGTGGACAGTGGGAGTGAACGGGAAGGGGTTTGGGTCCATTGGGATTGTGTCCAGTGGGAGTGAACGGGAAGTGGTTTGATTCCATTGGGATTGTGGACAGTGGGAGTGAACGGAAAGGGGTTTGGGTCCATTGGGATTGTGTACAGTGGGAGCGAACGGGAAGGGGTTTGGGTCCATTGGGATTGTGTCCAGTGGGAGTGAACGGGAAGGGGTTTGATTCCATTGGGATTGTGGACAGTGGGAGTGAACGGGAAGGGGTTTGGGTCCATTGGGATTGTGTACAGTGGGAGCGAACGGGAAGGGGTTTGGGTCCATTGGGATTGTGTACAGTGGGAGTGAACGAGAAAGGGTTTGGGTCCTTTGGGATTGTGTACAGTGGGAGTGAACGGGAAGGGGTTTGGGTCCATTGGGATTGTGTACAGTGGGAGCGAACGGGAAGGGGTTTGGGTCGATTGGGATTGTGTACAGTGGGAGTGAACGGGAAGGGGTTTGATTCCATTGGGATTGTGGACAGTGGGAGTGAACGGGAAGGGGTTTGGGTCCATTGGGATTGTGTACAGTGGGAGCGAACGGGAAGGGGTTTGGGTCCATTGGGATTGTGTACAGTGGGAGTGAACGGGAAGGGGTTTGGGTCCATTGGGATTATGTACAGTGGGAGCGAACGGGAAGGGGTTTGGTTCCATTGGGATTGTGGACAGTGGGAGTGAACGGGAAGGGGTTTGGGTCCATTGGGATTGTGCACAGTGGGAGTGAACGGGAAGGGGTTTGGGTCCATTGGGATTGTGTACAGTCGGAGTGAATGAGAAGGGGTTTGGGTCCATTGGGATTGTGTACAGTGGGAGTGAACGGGAATGGGTTTGGGTCCATTGGGATTGTGTACAGTGGGAGTGAACGGGAAGAGGTTTGGTTCCATTGGGATTGTGGACAGCGGGAGTGAACGGGAAGGGGTTTGGGTCCATTGGGATTGTGTACAGCGGGTGTGCACGGGAAAGGATTTGTGTCCATTGGGATTGTGCACAGTGGGAGTGAACGGAAAGTGGTTTGTGTCCATTGGGATTGTGTACAGTGGGAGTGAACGGGAAGGGGTTTGGGTCCATTGGGATTGTGGACAGTGTGAGTGAACGGAAAGTGGTTTGTGTCCATTGGGATTGTGTACAGTGGGAGTGAACCGGAAGGGGTTTGGGTCCATTGGGATTGTGGACAGCGGGAGGGAACGGGAAGGGGTTTGGGTCCATTGGGATTGTGTACAGTGGGAGTGAACGGGAAGGGGTTTGGGTATTTTGGGATTGTGTACAGTGGGAGTGAACGGGATGGGGTTTGGGTCCATTGGGATTGTGTACAGTGGGAGTGAACGGGAAGGGGTTTGTGTCCATTGGGATTGTGTACAGTGGGAGTGAACAGGAAGGGGTTTGGGTCAATTGGGATTGTGGACAGTGGGAGTGAACGGGGAGGGGTTTGGGTCCATTGGGATTGTGTACAGTGGGAGCGAACGGGAAGGGGTTTGGGTCCATTGGGATTGTGTACAGTGGGAGTGAACGGGAAGGCGTTAGGGTTCATTGGGATTGTGTACAGTGGGAGCGAACGGGAAGGGGTTTGGATCAATTGGGATTGTGCACAGTTGGAGTGAACGGGAAGGGGTTTTGGTCCATTGGGATTGTGTACAGTGGGAGTGAACGGGAAGGGGTTTGGTCCATTGGGATTGTGTACAGTGGGAGTGAACGGGAAGGGGTTTGGATCAATTGGGATTGTGCACAGTTGGAGTGAACGGGAAGGGGTTTGGGTCCATTGGGATTGTGTACAGTGGGAGTGAACGGGAAGGGGTTTGGTCCATTGGGATTGTGTACAGTGGGAGTGAACGGGAAGGGGTTTGGATCAATTGGGATTGTGCACAGTTGGAGTGAGCGGGAAGGGGTTTGGGTCCATTGGGATTGTGTACAGTGGGAGTGAACGGGAAGGGGTTTGGTCCATTGGGATTGTGTACAGTGGGAGTGAACGGGAAGGGGTTTGGATCAATTGGGATTGTGCACAGTTGGAGTGAACGGGAAGGGGTTTGGGTGTATTTGGATTGTGTACAGTGGGAGTGAACGGGAAGGGGTTTGGGTCCATTGGGATTGTGTACAGTGGGAGTGAACGGGAAGGGGTTTGGGTCCATTGGGATTGTGCACTGTGGGAGTGAACGGGAAGGGGTTTGGGTCCATTGGGATTGTGTACAGTGGGAGTGAACGGGAAGGGGTTTGGGTCCATTGGGATTGTGTACAGTGGGAGTGAACGGGATGTGGTTTGGGTCCATTGGGATTGTGTACAGTGGGAGTGAATGGGAAGGGGTTTGCGTCCATTGGGATTGTGGACAGTTGGAGTGAACAGGAACGGGTTTGAGTCCATTGGGATTGTGTACAGTGGGAGCGAACGGGAAGGGGTTTGGGTCCATTGGAATTGTGTACAGTGGGAGTGAACGGGAAGGGGTTTGGGTCCATTGGGATTGTGTACAGTGGGAGTGAACGGGAATGGGTTTGGGTCCATTGGGATTGTGTACAGTGGGAGTGATAGGGAAGGGGTTTGGTTCCATTGGGATTGTGTACAGTGGGAGTGAACGGGAAGGGGTTTGGGTCCATTGGGATTGTGTACAGTGGGAGTGAACGGGAAGGGGTTTGGTCCATTGGGATTGTGTACAGTGGGAGTGAACGGGAAGGGGTTTGGATTAATTGGGATTGTGCACAGTGGGAGTGAACGGGAAGGGGTTTGGGTGTATTTGGATTGTGTACAGTGGGAGTGAACGGGATGTCGTTTGGGTCCATTGGGATTGTGTACAGTGGGAGTGAATGGGAAGGGGTTTGCGTCCATTGGGATTGTGTACAGTGGGAGTGAACGGGAAGGGGTTTGGGTACATTGGGATTGTGTACAGTGGGAGTGAACGGGAAGGGGTTTGGGTCCATTGGTATTGTGTACAGTGGGAGTGAACGGGAAGGGGTTTGGGTCCATTGGGATTGTGTACAGTGGGAGTGAACGGGAATGGGTTTGGGTCCATTGGGATTGTGTACAGTGGGAGTGATAGGGAAGGGGTTTGGTTCCATTGGGATTGTGGACAGCGGGAGTGAACGGGAAGGGGTTTGGGTCCATTGGGATTGTGTACAGCGGGTGTGCACGGGAAAGGATTTGTGTCCATTGGGATTGTGCACAGTGGGAGTGAACGGGAAGGGGTTCTGGTCCATTGGAATTGTGTACAGTGGGAGTGAACGGGAAGGGGTTTGGGTCCATTGGGATTGTGTACAGTGGGAGTGAACGGGAAGGGGTTTGGGTCCATTGGGATTGTGTACAGTGGGAGTGAACGGGAAGGGGTTTGGTCCATTGGGATTGTGTACAGTGGGAGTGAACGGGAAGGGGTTTGGATCAATTGGGATTGTGCACAGTTGGAGTGAACGGGAAGGGGTTTGGGTCCATTGGGATTGTGTACAGTGGGAGTGAACGGGAAGGGGTTTGGGTGTATTTGGATTGTGTACAGTGGGAGTGAACGGGAAGGGGTTTGGGTCCATTGGGATTGTGTACAGTGGGAGTGAACGGGAAGGGGTTTGGGTCCATTGGGATTGTGCACTGTGGGAGTGAACGGGAAGGGGTTTGGGTCCATTGGGATTGTGTACAGTGGGAGTGAACGGGAAGGGGTTTGGGTCCATTGGGATTGTGGACAGTGGGAGTGAACAGGAACGGGTTTGAGTCCAAATTGGATTGTATACAGTGGGAGTGAATGGGAAGGGGTTTTGGTCCATTGGGATTGTGTACAGTGGGAGTGAACGGGAAGTGGTTTGGGTCCATTCGGATTGTGTACAGTGGGAGTGAACGGGAAGGGGTTTGGGTCCATTGGGATTGTGTACAGTGGGAGTGAACGGGAAAGGGTTTGGGTCCATTGGGATTGTATACAGTGGGAGTGAACGGGAAGGAGTTTGGGTCCATTGGGATTGTGTACAGTGGGAGTGAACAGGAAGGCGTTTGGGTCCATTGGGATTGTGTACAGCGGGTGTGCACGGGAAAAGATTTGTGTCCATTGGGATTGTGCACAGTGGGAGTGAACGGAAAGTGGTTTGTGTCCATTGGGATTGTGTACAGTGGGAGTGAACGGGAAGGGGTTTGGGTCGATTGGGATTGTGCACAGTGGGAGTGAACGGGAAGGGGTTTGGGTCCATTGGGATTGTGTACAGTGGGAGTGAACGGAAAGTGGTTTGTGTCCATTGGGATTGTGTACAGTGGGAGTGAACGGGATGGGGTTTGGGTCCATTGGGATTGTGGACAGTGGGAGGGAACGGGAAGGGGTTTGGGTCCATTGGGATTGTGTACAGTGGGAGTGAACGGGAAGGGGTTTGGGTCCATTGCGATTGTGTACAGTGGGAGTGAACGGGAAGGGGTTTGTGTCCATTGGGATTGTGTACAGTTTTGAGTGAACGGGATGGGGTTTGGGTCCATTGGGATTGAGGACAGTGGGAGTGAACGGGAAGGGGTTTGGGTCCATTGGGATTGTGGTCAGTGGGAGTGAACGGGGAGGGGTTTGGGTCCATTGGGATTGTGTACAGTGGGAGCGAACGGGAAGGGGTTTGGGTCCATTGAAATTGTGTACAGTGGGAGTGAACGGGAAGGGGTTTGGGTCCATTGGGATTGTGGACAGTGGGAGTGAACGGGAAGGGGTTTGGGTCCATTGGGATTGTGCACAGTGGGAGTGAACTTGAAGGGGTTTGGGTCCATTGGGATTGTGTACAGTCGGAGTGAATGGGAAGGGGTTAGGGTCCATTGTGATTGTGTACAGTGGGAGTGATAGGGAAGGGGTTTGGTTCCATTGGGATTGTGTACAGTGGGAGTGAACGGGAAGGGTTTGTGTCCATTGGGATTGTGCACAGTGGGAGTGAACGGGAAGGGGTTTTGGTCCATTGGAATTGTGTACAGTGGGAGTGAACGGGAAGGGGTTTGGGTCCATTGGGATTGTGTACAGTGGGAGTGAACGGGAAGGGGTTTGGGTCCATTGGGATTGTGTACAGTGGGAGTGAACGGGAAGGGGATTGTGTCCATTGGGATTGTGTACAGTGGGAGTGAACGGGAAGGGGTTTGGGTCCATTGGGATTGTACACAGTGGGAGTGAACGGGAAGGGGTTTGGTCCATTGGGATTGTGTACAGTGGGAGTGAACTGGAAGGGGTTTGGGTCCATTGGGATTGTGTACAGTGGGAGTGAACGGAATGTGGTTTGGGTCCATTGGGATTGTGTACAGTGGGAGTGAATGGGCAGGGGTTTGCGTCCATTGGGATTGTGCACAGTGGGAGTGAACGGAAAGTGGTTTGTGTCCATTGGGATTGTGTACAGTGGGAGTGAACGGGAAGGGGTTTGGGTCCATTGGGATTGTGTACAGTGGGAGTGAACGGGAAGGGGTTTGGGTCCATTGGGATTGTGTACAGTGGGAGTGAACGGGAAGGGGTTTGGGTGTATTTGGATTGTGTACAGTGGGAGTGAACGGGAAGGGGTTTGGGTCCATTGGGATTGTGTACAGTGGGAGTGAACGGGAAGGGGTTTGGGTCCATTGGGATTGTGCACTGTGGGAGTGAACGGGAAGGGGTTTGTGTCCATTGGGATTGTGTACAGTGGGAGTGTACGGGAAGGGGTTTGGGTCCATTGGGATTGTGTACAGTGGGAGTGAACGGGATGTGGTTTGGGTCCATTGGGATTGTGTACAGTGGGAGTGAATGGGAAGGGGTTTGCGTCCATTGGGATTGTGGACAGTGGGAGTGAACGGGAAGGGGTTTGGGTCCAAATTGGATTGTATACAGTGGGAGTGAATGGGAAGGGGTTTGTGTCCATTGGGATTGTGTACAGTGGGAGTGAACGGGAAGGGGTTTGGGTCCATTGGGATTGTGTACAGTGGGAGTGAACGGGAAGTGGTTTGGGTCCATTCGGATTGTGTACAGTGGGAGTGAACGGGAAGGGGTTTTTGTCCACTGGGATTGTGGACAGTGGGGGTGAACGGGAAGTGGTTTGGGCCCATTGGGATTCTGTACAGTGGGAGTGAACGGGAAAGGGTTTGGGTCCATTGGGATTGTGTACAGTAGGAGTGAACGGGAAGGAGTTTGGGTCCATTGGGATTGTGTACAGTGGGAGTGAACAGGAAGGCGTTTGGGTCCATTGGGATTATGTACAGTGGGAGTGAACAGGAAGGCGTTTGGGTCCATTGGGATTATGTACAGTGGGAGTGAACGGGAAGGGGTTTGGGTCCATTTGGATTGTGCACAGTGGGAGTGAACGGGAAGGGATTTGGATCCATTGGAATTGTTTACAGTAGGAGTGAACGGGAAGGGGTTTGGGTCCATTGGGATTGTGCGCAGGGGGAGTGAACGGGAAGGGGTTTGGGTCCATTGGGATTGTGCACAGTGGGAGTGAACGGGAAGGGGTTTGTGTCCATTGGGATTGTGCACAGTGGGAGTGAACGGAAATTGTTTTGTGTCTATTGGGATTGTGTACAGTGGGAGTGAACGGGATGGGGTTTGGGTCCATTGGGATTGTGGACAGTGGGAGTGAACGGGAAGGGGTTTGGGCCCATTGGGATTGTGCACAGTGGGAGTGAACGGGAAGGGGTTTGTTTCCATTGGGATTGTGTACAGTGGGAGTGAACAGGAAGTGGTTTGGGTCCATTGCGATTGTGGACAGTGGGAGTGAACGGGAAGGGGTTTGGGTCCATTGGGATTGTGTACAGTGGGAGCGAACGGGAAGGGGTTTGGGTCCATTGCGATTGTGTACAGTGGGAGCGAACGGGAAGGGGTTTGGTTCCATTCGGATTGTGGACAGTGGGATTGAACGGGAAGGGGTTTGGGTCCATTGGGATTGTGCACAGTGGGAGTGAACGGGAAGGGCTTTGGGTCCATTGGGATTGTGCACAGTGGGAGTGAACGGGAAGGGCTTTGGGTCCATTGGGATTGTGTACAGTGGGAGTGAACGGGAAGGGGGTTGTGTCCATTGGGATTGTGTACAGTGGGAGTGAATGGGAAGGGGTTTGGGTCCATTGGGATTGTGTACAGTGGGAGTGAACGGGAAGGGGTTTGGATCAATTGGGATTGTGCACAGTTGGAGTGAACGGGAAGGGGTTTGGGTGTATTTGGATTGTGTACAGTGGGAGTGAACGGGAAGGGGTTTGGGTGTATTTGGATTGTGTACAGTGGGAGTGAACAGGAAGGGGTTTGGGTCCATTGGGATTGTGTACAGTGGGAGTGAACGGGAAGGGGTTTGGGTCCATTGGGATTGTGCACTGTGGGAGTGAACGGGAAGGGGTTTGGGTCCATTGGGATTGTGTACAGTGGGAGTGAACGGGAAGGGGTTTGGGTCCATTGGGATTGTGTACAGTGGGAGTGAACGGGAAGGGGTTTGGGTCCATTGGGATTGTGCACTGTGGGAGTGAACGGGAAGGGGTTTGGGTCCATTGGGATTGTGTACAGTGGGAGTGAATGGGATGTCGTTTGGGTCCATTGGGATTGTGTACAGTGGGAGTGAATGGGAAGGGGTTTGCGTCCATTGGGATTGTGTACAGTGGGAGTGAACGGGAAGGGGTTTGGGTACATTGGGATTGTGTACAGTGGGAGTGAACGGGAAGGGGTTTGGGTCCATTGGTATTGTGTACAGTGGGAGTGAACGGGAAGGGGTTTGGGTCCATTGGGATTGTGTACAGTGGGAGTGAACGGGAATGGGTTTGGGTCCATTGGGATTGTGTACAGTGGGAGTGATAGGGAAGGGGTTTGGTTCCATTGGGATTGTGGACAGCGGGAGTGAACGGGAAGGGGTTTGGGTCCATTGGGATTGTGTACAGCGGGTGTGCACGGGAAAGGATTTGTGTCCATTGGGATTGTGCACAGTGGGAGTGAACGGGAAGGGGTTCTGGTCCATTGGAATTGTGTACAGTGGGAGTGAACGGGAAGGGGTTTGGGTCCATTGGGATTGTGTACAGTGGGAGTGAACGGGAAGGGGTTTGGGTCCATTGGGATTGTGTACAGTGGGAGTGAACGGGAAGGGGTTTGGTCCATTGGGATTGTGTACAGTGGGAGTGAACGGGAAGGGGTTTGGATCAATTGGGATTGTGCACAGTTGGAGTGAACGGGAAGGGGTTTGGGTCCATTGGGATTGTGTACAGTGGGAGTGAACGGGAAGGGGTTTGGGTGTATTTGGATTGTGTACAGTGGGAGTGAACGGGAAGGGGTTTGGGTCCATTGGGATTGTGTACAGTGGGAGTGAACGGGAAGGGGTTTGGGTCCATTGGGATTGTGCACTGTGGGAGTGAACGGGAAGGGGTTTGGGTCCATTGGGATTGTGTACAGTGGGAGTGAACGGGAAGGGGTTTGGGTCCATTGGGATTGTGGACAGTGGGAGTGAACAGGAACGGGTTTGAGTCCAAATTGGATTGTATACAGTGGGAGTGAATGGGAAGGGGTTTTGGTCCATTGGGATTGTGTACAGTGGGAGTGAACGGGAAGTGGTTTGGGTCCATTCGGATTGTGTACAGTGGGAGTGAACGGGAAGGGGTTTGGGTCCATTGGGATTGTGTACAGTGGGAGTGAACGGGAAAGGGTTTGGGTCCATTGGGATTGTATACAGTGGGAGTGAACGGGAAGGAGTTTGGGTCCATTGGGATTGTGTACAGTGGGAGTGAACAGGAAGGCGTTTGGGTCCATTGGGATTGTGTACAGCGGGTGTGCACGGGAAAAGATTTGTGTCCATTGGGATTGTGCACAGTGGGAGTGAACGGAAAGTGGTTTGTGTCCATTGGGATTGTGTACAGTGGGAGTGAACGGGAAGGGGTTTGGGTCGATTGGGATTGTGCACAGTGGGAGTGAACGGGAAGGGGTTTGGGTCCATTGGGATTGTGTACAGTGGGAGTGAACGGAAAGTGGTTTGTGTCCATTGGGATTGTGTACAGTGGGAGTGAACGGGATGGGGTTTGGGTCCATTGGGATTGTGGACAGTGGGAGGGAACGGGAAGGGGTTTGGGTCCATTGGGATTGTGTACAGTGGGAGTGAACGGGAAGGGGTTTGGGTCCATTGCGATTGTGTACAGTGGGAGTGAACGGGAAGGGGTTTGTGTCCATTGGGATTGTGTACAGTTTTGAGTGAACGGGATGGGGTTTGGGTCCATTGGGATTGAGGACAGTGGGAGTGAACGGGAAGGGGTTTGGGTCCATTGGGATTGTGGTCAGTGGGAGTGAACGGGGAGGGGTTTGGGTCCATTGGGATTGTGTACAGTGGGAGCGAACGGGAAGGGGTTTGGGTCCATTGAAATTGTGTACAGTGGGAGTGAACGGGAAGGGGTTTGGGTCCATTGGGATTGTGGACAGTGGGAGTGAACGGGAAGGGGTTTGGGTCCATTGGGATTGTGCACAGTGGGAGTGAACTTGAAGGGGTTTGGGTCCATTGGGATTGTGTACAGTCGGAGTGAATGGGAAGGGGTTAGGGTCCATTGTGATTGTGTACAGTGGGAGTGATAGGGAAGGGGTTTGGTTCCATTGGGATTGTGTACAGTGGGAGTGAACGGGAAGGGTTTGTGTCCATTGGGATTGTGCACAGTGGGAGTGAACGGGAAGGGGTTTTGGTCCATTGGAATTGTGTACAGTGGGAGTGAACGGGAAGGGGTTTGGGTCCATTGGGATTGTGTACAGTGGGAGTGAACGGGAAGGGGTTTGGGTCCATTGGGATTGTGTACAGTGGGAGTGAACGGGAAGGGGATTGTGTCCATTGGGATTGTGTACAGTGGGAGTGAACGGGAAGGGGTTTGGGTCCATTGGGATTGTACACAGTGGGAGTGAACGGGAAGGGGTTTGGTCCATTGGGATTGTGTACAGTGGGAGTGAACTGGAAGGGGTTTGGGTCCATTGGGATTGTGTACAGTGGGAGTGAACGGAATGTGGTTTGGGTCCATTGGGATTGTGTACAGTGGGAGTGAATGGGCAGGGGTTTGCGTCCATTGGGATTGTGCACAGTGGGAGTGAACGGAAAGTGGTTTGTGTCCATTGGGATTGTGTACAGTGGGAGTGAACGGGAAGGGGTTTGGGTCCATTGGGATTGTGTACAGTGGGAGTGAACGGGAAGGGGTTTGGGTCCATTGGGATTGTGTACAGTGGGAGTGAACGGGAAGGGGTTTGGGTGTATTTGGATTGTGTACAGTGGGAGTGAACGGGAAGGGGTTTGGGTCCATTGGGATTGTGTACAGTGGGAGTGAACGGGAAGGGGTTTGGGTCCATTGGGATTGTGCACTGTGGGAGTGAACGGGAAGGGGTTTGTGTCCATTGGGATTGTGTACAGTGGGAGTGTACGGGAAGGGGTTTGGGTCCATTGGGATTGTGTACAGTGGGAGTGAACGGGATGTGGTTTGGGTCCATTGGGATTGTGTACAGTGGGAGTGAATGGGAAGGGGTTTGCGTCCATTGGGATTGTGGACAGTGGGAGTGAACGGGAAGGGGTTTGGGTCCAAATTGGATTGTATACAGTGGGAGTGAATGGGAAGGGGTTTGTGTCCATTGGGATTGTGTACAGTGGGAGTGAACGGGAAGGGGTTTGGGTCCATTGGGATTGTGTACAGTGGGAGTGAACGGGAAGTGGTTTGGGTCCATTCGGATTGTGTACAGTGGGAGTGAACGGGAAGGGGTTTTTGTCCACTGGGATTGTGGACAGTGGGGGTGAACGGGAAGTGGTTTGGGCCCATTGGGATTCTGTACAGTGGGAGTGAACGGGAAAGGGTTTGGGTCCATTGGGATTGTGTACAGTAGGAGTGAACGGGAAGGAGTTTGGGTCCATTGGGATTGTGTACAGTGGGAGTGAACAGGAAGGCGTTTGGGTCCATTGGGATTATGTACAGTGGGAGTGAACAGGAAGGCGTTTGGGTCCATTGGGATTATGTACAGTGGGAGTGAACGGGAAGGGGTTTGGGTCCATTTGGATTGTGCACAGTGGGAGTGAACGGGAAGGGATTTGGATCCATTGGAATTGTTTACAGTAGGAGTGAACGGGAAGGGGTTTGGGTCCATTGGGATTGTGCGCAGGGGGAGTGAACGGGAAGGGGTTTGGGTCCATTGGGATTGTGCACAGTGGGAGTGAACGGGAAGGGGTTTGTGTCCATTGGGATTGTGCACAGTGGGAGTGAACGGAAATTGTTTTGTGTCTATTGGGATTGTGTACAGTGGGAGTGAACGGGATGGGGTTTGGGTCCATTGGGATTGTGGACAGTGGGAGTGAACGGGAAGGGGTTTGGGCCCATTGGGATTGTGCACAGTGGGAGTGAACGGGAAGGGGTTTGTTTCCATTGGGATTGTGTACAGTGGGAGTGAACAGGAAGGGGTTTGGGTCCATTGCGATTGTGGACAGTGGGAGTGAACGGGAAGGGGTTTGGGTCCATTGGGATTGTGTACAGTGGGAGCGAACGGGAAGGGGTTTGGGTCCATTGCGATTGTGTACAGTGGGAGCGAACGGGAAGGGGTTTGGTTCCATTCGGATTGTGGACAGTGGGATTGAACGGGAAGGGGTTTGGGTCCATTGGGATTGTGCACAGTGGGAGTGAACGGGAAGGGCTTTGGGTCCATTGGGATTGTGCACAGTGGGAGTGAACGGGAAGGGCTTTGGGTCCATTGGGATTGTGTACAGTGGGAGTGAACGGGAAGGGGGTTGTGTCCATTGGGATTGTGTACAGTGGGAGTGAATGGGAAGGGGTTTGGGTCCATTGGGATTGTGTACAGTGGGAGTGAACGGGAAGGGGTTTGGAACAATTGGGATTGTGCACAGTTGGAGTGAACGGGAAGGGGTTTGGGTGTATTTGGATTGTGTACAGTGGGAGTGAACGGGAAGGGGTTTGGGTGTATTTGGATTGTGTACAGTGGGAGTGAACAGGAAGGGGTTTGGGTCCATTGGGATTGTGTACAGTGGGAGTGAACGGGAAGGGGTTTGGGTCCATTGGGATTGTGCACTGTGGGAGTGAACGGGAAGGGGTTTGGGTCCATTGGGATTGTGTACAGTGGGAGTGAACGGGAAGGGGTTTGGGTCCATTGGGATTGTGTACAGTGGGAGTGAACGGGATGTGGTTTGGGTCCATTGGGATTGTGTACAGTGGGAGTGAATGGGCAGGGGTTTGCGTCCATTGGGATTGTGCACAGTGGGAGTGAACGGGAAGGGGTTTGGGTCCATTGGGATTGTGTACAGTGGGAGTGAACGGAAAGTGGTTTGTGTCCATTGGGATTGTGTACAGTGGGAGTGAACGGGAAGGGGTTTGTGTCCATTGGGATTGTGCACAGTGGGAGTGAACGGGAAGGGGTTTGTGTCCATTGGGATTGTGTACAGTGGGAGTGAACAGGAAGGGGTTTGGGTCCATCGGGATTGTGTACAGTGGGAGTGAACGGAAAGTGGTTTGTGTCCATTGGGATTGTGTACAGTGGGAGTGAACGGGAAGGGGTTTGGGTCCATTGGGATTGTGGACAGCGGGAGGGAACGGGAAGGGGTTTGGGTCCATTGGGATTGTGTACAGTGGGAGTGAACGGGAAGGGGATTGTGTCCATTGGGATTGTGTACAGTGGGAGTGAACGGGAAGGGGTTTGGGTCCATTGGGATTGTGTACAGTTTTGTGTGAACGGGATGGGGTTTGGGTCCATTGGGATTGTGGACAGTGGGAGTGAACGGGAAGGAGTTTGGGTCCATTGGGATTGTGCACAGTGGGAGTGAACGGGAAGGGGTTTGTGTCCATTGGGATTGTGTACAGTGGGAGTGAACAGGAAGGGGTTTGGGTCCATTGGGATTGTGGTCAGTGGGAGTGAACGGGGAGGGGTTTGGGTCCATTGGGATTGTGTACAGTGGGAGCGAACGGGAAGGGGTTTGGGTCCATTGGGATTGTGTACAGTGGGAGTGAACGGGAAGGGGTTTGGGTCCATTGGGATTGTGTACAGTGGGAGCGAACGGGAAGGGGTTTGGTTCCATTGGGATTGTGGACAGTGGGAGTGAACGGGAAGGGGTTTGGGTCCATTGGGATTGTGCACAGTGGGAGTGAACTTGAAGGGGTTTGGGTCCATTGGGATTGTGTACAGTCGGAGTGAATGGGAAGGTGTTTGGGTCCATTGTGATTGTGTACAGTGGGAGTGAACGGGAATGGGTTTGGGTCCATTGGGATTGTGTACAGTGGGAGTGATAGGGAAGGGGTTTGGTTCCATTGGGATTGTGGACAGCGGGAGTGAACGGGAAGGTGTTTGGGTCCATTGGGATTGTGTACAGCGGGTGTGCACGGGAAAGGATTTGTGTCCATTGGGATTGTGTACAGTGGGAGTGAACGGGAAGGGGTTTGGGTCCATTGGAATTGTGTACAGTGGGAGTGAACGGGAAGGGGTTTGGGTCCATTGGGATTGTGTACAGTGGGAGTGAACGGGAAGGGGTTTGGGTCCATTGGGATTGTGTACAGTGGGAGTGAACGGGAAGGGGTTTGGTCCATTGGGATTGTGTACAGTGGGAGTGAATGGGAAAGGGTTTGGGTCCATTGGGATTGTGTACAGTGGGAGTGAACGGGATGTGGTTTGGGTCCATTGGGATTGTGTACAGTGGGAGTGAATGGGCAGGGGTTTGCGTCCATTGGGATTGTGGACAGTGGGAGTGAACAGGAACGGGTTTGAGTCCAAATAGGATTGTATACAGTGGGAGTGAATGGGAAAGGGTTTGTGTCCATTGGGATTGTGCACAGTGGGAGTGAACGGAAAGTGGTTTGTGTCCATTGGGATTGTGTACAGTTGGAGGGAACGGGAAGGGCTTTGGGTCCATTGGGATTGTGTACAGTGGGAGTGAACGGGAAGGGGTTTGGGTCCATTGGGATTGTGTACAGTGGGAGTGAACGGGAAGGGGTTTGGGTCCATTGGGATTGTGGACAGTGGGAGTGAACGGGAAGGGGTTTGGGTCCATTGGGATTGTGGACAGTGGGAGTGAACAGGAACGGGTTTGAGTCCAAATAGAATTGTATACAGTGGGAGTGAATGGGAAAGGGTTTGTGTCCATTGGGATTGTGCACAGTGGGAGTGAACGGGAAGGGGTTTGGTTCAATTGGGATTGTGCACAGTTGGAGGGAACGGGAAGGGCTTTGGGTCCATTGGGATTGTGTACAGTGGGAGTGAACGGGAAGGGGTTTGGGTGTATTTGGATTGTGTACAGTGGGAGTGAACGGGAAGGGGTTTGGGTCCATTGGGATTGTGTACAGTGGGAGTGAACGGGAAGGGGTTTGGGTCCATTGGGATTGTGCACTGTGGGAGTGAACGGGAAGGGGATTGGGTCCATTGGGATTGTGTACAGTGGGAGTGAACGGGAAGGGGTTTGGGTCCATTGGGATTCTGTACAGTGGGAGTGAACGGGATGTGGTTTGGGTCCATTGGGATTGTGTACAGTGGGAGTGAATGGGAAGGGGTTTGCGTCCATTGGGATTGTGGACAGTGGGAGTGAACAGGAACGGATTTGAGTCCAAATTGGATTGTATACAGTGGGAGTGAATGGGAAGGGGTTTGTGTCCATTGGGATTGTGTTCAGTGGGAGTGAACGGGAAGGGGTTTGGGTCCATTGGGATTGTGTACAGTTGGAGTGAACGGGAAGTGGTTTGGGTCCATTGGGATTGTGTACAGTAGGAGTGAATGGGAAGGAGTTTGGGTCCATTGGGATTGTGTACAGTGGGAGTGAACGGGAAGGGGTTTGGGTCCATTGGGATTGTGTACAGTTGGAGTGAACGGGAAGTGGTTTGGGTCCATTCGGATTGTGTACAGTGGGAGTGAACGGGAAGGGGTTTTTGTCCACTGGGATTGTGGACAGTGGTGGTGAACGGGAAGTGGTTTGGGCCCATTGGGATTGTGTACAGTGGGAGTGAACGGGAAAGGGTTTGGGTCCATTGGGATTGTGTACAGTAGGAGTGAATGGGAAGGAGTTTGGGTCCATTGGGATTGTGTACAGTGGGAGTGAACAGGAAGGCGTTTGGGTCCATTGGGATTATGTACAGTGGGAGTGAACGGGAAGGGGTTTGGGTCCATTTGGATTGTGCACAGTGGGAGTGAACGGGAAGGGATTTGGATCCATTGGGATTGTTTACAGTAGGAGTGAACGGGAAGGGGTTTGGGTCCATTGGGATTGTGTACAGTAGGAGTGAACGGGAAGGGGTTTGGGTCCATTGGGATTGTGTACAGTGTGAGTGAACGGGAAGGGGTTTGGGTCCATTTGGATTGTGCACAGTGGGAGTGAACGGGAAGGGATTTGGATCCATTGGGATTGTTTACAGTAGGAGTGAACGGGAAGGGGTTTGGGTCCATTTGGATTGTGCGCAGGGGGAGTGAACGGGAAGGGGTTTGGGTCCATTGGGATTGTGCACAGTGGGAGTGAACGGGGAGGGGTTTGGGTCCATTGGGATTGTGTACAGTGGGAGTGAACGGGAAGGGGTTTGGGTCCATTGGCATTGTGCACAGTGGGAGTAAACGGGAAGGGGTTTGTGTCCATTGGGATTGTGCACAGTGGGAGTGAACGGAAAGTGGTTTGTATCTATTGGGATTGTGTACAGTGGGAGTGAACGGTATGGGGTTTGGGTCCATTGGGATTGTGGACAGTGGGAGTGAACGGGAAGGGGATTGGGCCCATTGGGATTGTGCACAGTGGGAGTGAACGGGAAGGGATTTGTGTCCATTGGGATTGTGTACAGTGGGAGGGAACAGGAAGGGGTTTGGGTCCATTGCGATTGTGGACAGTGGGAGTGAACGGGAAGGGGTTTGGGTCCTTTGGGATTGTGCACAGTGGGAGTGAACGGGAAGGGGTTTGGGTCCATTGGGATTGTGTACAGTGGGAGCGAACGGGAAGGGGTTTGGTTCCATTCGGATTGTGGACATTGGGAGAGAACGGGAAGGGGTTTGGATCCATTGGGATTGTGCACAGTGGGAGTGAACGGGAAGGGCTTTGGGTCCATTGGGATTGTGTACAGTCGGAGTGAATGGGAAGGGGTTTGGGTCCATTGGGATTGTGTACAGTGGGAGTGAACGGGAATGAGTTTGGGTCCATTGGGATTGTGTACAGTGGGAGTGAACGGGAAGGGGTTTGGGTCCATTGGGATTGTGTACAGTCGGAGTGAATGGGAAGGGGTTTGGGTCCATTGGGATTATGTACAGTGGGAGTGAACGGGAATGGGTTTGGGTCCATTGGGATTGTGTACAGTGGGAGTGAACGGGAAGCGGTTTGGTTCCATTGGGATTGTGGACAACGGGAGTGAACGGGAAGGGGTTTGGGTCCATTGGGATTGTGTACAGCGGGAGTGAACGGGAAAGGATTTGTGCCCATTGCGATTGTGCACAGTGGGAGTGAACGGGAAGGGGTTTGGGTCCATTGGGATTGTGTCCAGTGGGAGTGAACGGGAAGGGGTTTGGGTCCATTGGGATTGTGCACAGTGGGAGTGAATGGGAAGGGGGTTGGGTCCATTGGGATTGTGTACAGTGGGAGTGAACGGGAAGGGGTTTGGGTCCATTGGGATTGTGTCCAGTGGGAGTGAACGGGAAGGGGTTTGGGTCCATTGGGATTGTGCACAGTGGGAGTGAACGGAAATTGGTTTGTGTCCATTGGGATTGTGTACAGTGGGAGTGAACGGGAAGGGGTTTGTGTCCATTGGGATTGTGGACAGCGGGAGGGAACGGGAAGGGGTTTGGGTCCATTGGGATTGTGTACAGTGGGAGTGAACGGGAAGGGGTTTGGGTCCATTGGGATTGTGTACAGTGGGAGTGAACGGGATGGGGTTTGGGTCCATTGGGATTGTGTACATTGGGAGTGAACGGGATGGGGTTTGGGTCCATTGGGATTGTGGACAGTGGGAGTGAACGGGAAAGGATTTGTGTCCATTGGGATTGTGTACAGTGGGAGTGAACAGGAAGGGGTTTGGGTCCATTGCGATTGTGGACAGTGGGAGTGAACGGGAAGGGGTTTGGGTCCATTGGGATTGTGCACAGTGGGAGTGAACGGGAAGGGGTTTGTGTCCATTGGGATTGTGTACAGTGGGAGTGAACAGAAAGGGGTTTGGGTCCATTGGGATTGTGGACAGTGGGAGTGAACGGGAAGGGGTTTGGGTCCATTGGGATTGTGTACAGTCGGAGTGAATGGGAAGGGGTTTGGGTCCATTAGGATTGTGTACAGTGGGAGTGAACGGGAATGGGTTTGGGTCCATTGGGATTGTGTACAGTGGGAGTGAACGGGAAGGGGTTTGGTTCCATTGGGATTGTGGACAGCGGGAGTGAACGGGAAGGGGTTTGGGTGTATTTGGATTGTGTACAGTGGGAGTGAACGGGAAGGGGATTGTGGCCATTCGGATTGTGTACAGTGGGAGTGAACGGGAAGGGGTTTGGGTCCATTGGGATTGTGTAGAGTGGGGTGAACGGGAAGGAGTTTGAGTCCATTGGGATTGTGTACAGTGGGAGTGAACGGGAATGGGTTTGTGTCCATTGGGATTGTGTACAGTGGGAGTGAACGGGAAGGGTTGGGTCCATTGGGATTGTGCACAGTGGGAGTGAACGGGAAGTGGTTTGGGTCCATTGGGATTGTGTACAGTGGGAGTGTATGGGAAGGGGTTTGGGTCCATTGGAATTGTGTAAAGTGGGAGTGAACGGGAAGGGGTTTGGGTCCATTGGGATTGTGTACAGTGGGAGTGAACGGGAAGGGGTTTGCGTCATTGGGATTGTGTAGAGTGGGAGTGAACGGGAAGGGGTTTGGGTCCATTGGGATTGTGTACAGTGGGAGTGAACGGGAAGGGGTTTGGGTCCATTGGGATTGTGTAGAGTGGGAGTGAACGGGAAGGGGTTTGCGTCATTGGGATTGTGTAGAGTGGGAGTGAACGGGAAAGGGTTTGGGTCCATTGGGATTGTGTACAGTGGGAGTGAACGGGAAGGGGTTTGCGTCATTGGCTTTGTGTAGAGTGGGAGTGAACGGGAAGGGGTTTGGGTCCATTGGGATTGTGTACAGTGGGAGTGAACGGGAAGGGGTTTGGGTCCATTGGGATTGTGCACAGTGGGAGTGAACGGGAAGGGGTTTGGGTCCATTGGGATTGTGTAGAGTGGGAGTGAACGGGAAGGGGTTTGGGTCCATTGGGATTGTGTACAGTGGGAGTGAACGGGAAGGGGTTTGGGTCCATTGGGATTGTGCTCAGTGGGAGTGAACGGGAAGGGGTTTGGGTCCATTGGGATTGTGTACAGTGGGAGTGAACGGGAAGGGGTTTGGGTCCATTGGGATTGTGTACAGTGGGAGTGAACGGGAAGGGGTTTGGGTCCATTGGGATTGTGTACAGTGGGAGTGAACGGGAATGGGTTTGTGTCCATTGGGATTGTGTACAGTGGGAGTGAACGGGAAGGGGTTTGGGTCCATTGGGATTGTGTACAGTGGGAGTGAACGGGAAGGGGTTTGGGTCCATTGGGATTGTGTACAGTGGGAGTGAACGGGAAGGGGTTTGGGTCCATTGGGATTGTGTACAGTGGGAGTGAATGGGAATGGGTTTGTGTCCATTGGGATTGTGCACAGTGGGAGTGAACGGGAAGTGGTTTGGGTCCATTGGGATTGTGTACAGTGGGAGTGTATGGGAAGGGGTTTGGGTCCATTGGGATTGTGTACAGTGGGAGTGAACGGGAAGGGGTTGGGGTCGATTGGGATTGTGTACATTGGGAGTGAACGGGAAGGGGTTTGGTTCCATTGGGATTGTGTACAGTGGGAGTGAACGGGAAGGGGTTTGCGTCATTGGGATTGTGTACAGTGGGGGTGAACGGGAAGGGGTTTGAGTCCATTGGGATTGTGTACAGTGGGAGTGAACGGGAAGGGGTTCTGGTCCATTGGGATTGTGTACAGTGGGAGTGAACGGGAAGGGGTTTGGGTCCATTGGGATTGTGTAGAGTGGGAGTGAACGGGAAGGGGTTTGTGTCCTTTGGGACTGTGTACAGTGGGAGTGAACGGGAAGGGGTTTGTGTCCTTTGGGACTGTGTGCAGCGCGAGTGAACGGGAAGGGGTTTGTGTCCTTTGGGATTGTGTACAGTGGGAGTGAACGGGAAGGGGTTTGGGTCCATTGGGATTGTGTACGCTGGGAGTGAACGGGAAGGGGTTTGGGTCCATTGGGATTGTGCACAGTGGGAGTGAACGGGAAGGGTTTTGGGTCCATTGGGCTTGTGGACAGTGGGAGTGAACGGGAAGGGGTTTGGGTCCATTGGGATTGTGGACTGTGGGGGTGAAGGGGAAGGGGTTTGGGTCCATTGGGATTGTGTACAGTGGGAGAGAACGGGAAGGGGTTTGTGTCCATTGGGATTGTGTACAGTGGGGGTGAACGGGAAGGGGGTTGGGACCATTGGGATTGTGGACAGTTGGAGTGAACGGGAAGGGTTGGGTCCATTGGGATTGTGTACAGTGGGAGTGAACGAGAAGGGGTTTTGGTCCATTGGGATTGTGGACAGTGGAGTGAACGGGAAGGGGTTTGTGTCCATTGGGATTGTGCACAGTGGGAGTGAACGGGAAGTGGTTTGGGTCCATTGGGATTGTGTACAGTGGGAGTGTATGGGAAGGGGTTTGAGTCCATTGGAATTGTGTAAAGTGGGAGTGATCTGGAAAGGGTTTGGGTCCATTGGGATTGTGCACAGTGAGAGTGAACGGGAAAGGGTTTGGGTCCATTGGGATTGTGTAGAGTGGGAGTGAACGGGAAGGGGTTTGTGTCCTTTGGGACTGTGTACAGTGGGAGTGAACGGGAAGGGGTTTGTGTCCTTTGGGACTGTGTACAGCACGAGTGAACGGGAAGGGGTTTGTGTCCTTTGGGATTGTGTACAGTGGGAGTGAACGGGAAGGGGTTTGGGTCCATTGGGATTGTTTACGCTGGGAGTGAACGGGAAGGGGTTTGGGTCCATTGGGATTGTGTACGCTGGGAGTGAACAGGAAGGGGTTTGGGTCCATTGGGATTGTGTACAGTGGGAGTGAACGGGAAGGGGTTTGGGTCCATTGGGATTGAGTACAGTGGGAGTGAACGGGAAGGGGTTTGGGTCCATTGGGATTGTGTACAGTGGGAGTGAACGGGAAGGGGTTTGGGTCCATTGGGATTGTGTACAGTGGGAGTGAACGGAATGTGGTTTGGGTCCATTGGGATTGTGTACAGTGGGAGTGAATGGGAAGGGGTTTGCGTCCATTGGGATTGTGGACAGTGGGAGTGAACGGGAAGGGGTTTGGGTCCATTGGGATTGTGGACAGTGGGAGTGAACAGGAACGGGTTTGAGTCCAAATTGGATTGTATACAGTGGGAGTGAATGGGAAGGGGTTTGTATCCATTGGGATTGTGTACTGTGGGAGTGAACGGGAAGGGGTTTGGGTCCATTTGGATTGTG
This sequence comes from Scyliorhinus torazame, assembly GCF_047496885.1. NCBI lineage: Eukaryota > Metazoa > Chordata > Chondrichthyes > Carcharhiniformes > Scyliorhinidae > Scyliorhinus > Scyliorhinus torazame. The sequence goes on along the minus strand of NW_027307995.1, from coordinate 148,527 downwards.
TACAGTGGGAGTGAACGGGAAGGGGTTTGGGTCCATTGTGATTGTGCACAGTGACAGTGAACGGGAAGGGGTTTGGGTCCATTCGGATTGTGTACAGTGGGAGTGAACTGGAAGGGGTTTTTGTCCACTGGGATTGTGTACAGTGGGAGTGAACGGGAAGGGGTTTGGGCCCATTGTGATTGTGAACAGTGGGAGTCAACGGGAAAGGGTTTGGGTCCATTGGGATTGTGTACAGTAGGAGTGAACGGGAAGGAGTTTGGGTCCATTGGGATTGTGTACAGTGGGAGTGAACAGGAAGGCGTTTGGGTCCATTGGGATTATGTACAGTGGGAGTGAACGGGAAGGGGTTTGGGTCCATTTGGATTGTGCACAGTGGGAGTGAATGGGAAGTGGTTTGGGTCCATTGGGATTGTGTACAGTGGGAGTGTATGGGAAGGGGTTTGGGTCCATTGGGATTGTGCTCAGTGGGAGTGAACGGGAAGGGGTTTGGGTCCATTGGGATTGTGTACAGTGGGAGTGAACGGGAAGGGGTTTGGGTCCATTGGGATTGTGTACAGTGGGAGTGAACGGGAAGGGGTTTGGGTCCATTGGGATTGTGTACAGTGGGAGTGAACGGGAATGGGTTTGTGTCCATTGGGATTGTGTACAGTGGGAGTGAACGGGAAGGGGTTTGGGTCCATTGGGATTGTGTACAGTGGGAGTGAACGGGAAGGGGTTTGGGTCCATTGGGATTGTGTACAGTGGGAGTGAACGGGAAGGGGTTTGGGTCCATTGGGATTGTGTACAGTGGGAGTGAACGGGAATGGGTTTGTGTCCATTGGGATTGTGTACAGTGGGAGTGAACAGGAAGGGGTTTGGGTCCATTGGGATTGTGTACAGTGGGAGTGACCGGGAAGGGGTTTGGGTCCATTGGGATTGTGTACAGTGGGAGTGAACGGGAATGGGTTTGTGTCCATTGGGATTGTGTACAGTGGGAGTGAACGGGAAGGGTTGGGTCCATTGGGATTGTGCACAGTGGGAGTGAACGGGAAGGGGTTTGGGTCCATTGGGATTGTGCACAGTGGGAGTGAACGGGAAGTGGTTTGGGTCCATTGGGATTGTGTACAGTGGGAGTGTATGGGAAGGCGTTTGGGTCCATTGGGATTGTGTACAGTGGGAGTGAACGGGAAGCGGTTGGGGTCGATTGGGATTGTGTACATTGGGAGTGAACGGGAAGGGGTTTGGTTCCATTGGGATTGTGTACAGTGGGAGTGAACGGGAAGGGGTTTGCGTCATTGGGATTGTGTACAGTGGGGGTGAACGGGAAGGGGTTCTGGTCCATTGGGATTGTGTACAGTGGCAGTGAACGGGAAGGGGTTTGGGTCCATTGGGATTGTGTAGAGTGGGAGTGAACGGGAAGGGGTTTGTGTCCTTTGGGACTGTGTACAGTGGGAGTGAACGGGAAGGGGTTTGTGTCCTTTGGGACTGTGTACAGCGCGAGTGAACGGGAAGGGGTTTGTGTCCTTTGGGATTGTGTACAGTGGGAGTGAACGGGAAGGGGTTTGGGTCCATTGGGATTGTGTACGCTGGGAGTGAACGGGAAGGGGTTTGGGTCCATTGGGATTGTGCACAGTGGGAGTGAACGGGAAGGGTTTTGGGTCCATTGGGCTTGTGGACAGTGGGAGTGAACGGGAAGGGGTTTGGGTCCATTGGGATTGTGGACTGGGGGTGAAGGGGAAGGTGTTTGGGTCCATTGGGATTGTGTACAGTGGGAGTGAACGGGAAGGGGTTTGTGTCCATTGGGATTGTGTACAGTGGGGGTGAACGGGAAGGGGGTTGGCACCATTGGGATTGTGGACAGTTGGAGTGAACGGGAAGGGTTGGGTCCATTGGGATTGTGTACAGTGGGAGTGAACGAGAAGGGGTTTTGGTCCATTGGGATTGTGGACAGTGGAGTGAACGGGAAGGGGTTTGTGTCCATTGGGATTGTGCACAGTGGGAGTGTATGGGAAGGGGTTTGTGTCCATTGGGATTGTGCACTGTGGGAGTGAACGGGAAGTGGTTTGGGTCCATTGGGATTGTGTACAGTGGGAGTGAACGGGAAAGGGTTTGGGTCCATTGGGATTGTGCACAGTGAGAGTGAACGGGAAGGGGTTTGGGTCCATTGGGATTGTGTAGAGTGGGAGTGAACGGGAAGGGGTTTGTGTCCTTTGGGACTGTGTACAGTGGGAGTGAACGGGAAGGGGTTTGTGTCCTTTGGGACTGTGTACAGCGCGAGTGAACGGGAAGGGGTTTGTGTCCTTTGGGATTGTGTACAGTGGGAGTGAACGGGAAAGGGTTTGGGTCCATTGGGATTGTGCACAGTGAGAGTGAACGGGAAGGGGTTTGGGTCCATTGGGATTGTGTAGAGTGGGAGTGAACGGGAAGGGGTTTGTGTCCTTTGGGACTGTGTACAGTGGGAGTGAACGGGAAGGGGTTTGTGTCCTTTGGGACTGTGTACAGCGCGAGTGAACGGGAAGGGGTTTGTGTCCTTTGGGATTGTGTACAGTGGGAGTGAACGGGAAGGGGTTTGGGTCCATTCGGATTGTTTACGCTGGGAGTGAACGGGAAGGGGTTTGGGTCCATTGGGATTGTGTACGCTGGGAGTGAACAGGAAGGGGTTTGGGTCCATTGGGATTGTGTACAGTGGGAGGGAACGGGAAGGGGTTTGGGTCCATTGGGATTGAGTACAGTGGGAGTGAACGGGAAGGGGTTTGGGTCCATTGGGATTGTGTACAGTGGGAGTGAACGGGAAGGAGTTTGGGTCCATTGGGATTGTGTACAGTGGGAGTGAACAGGAAGGCGTTTGGGTCCATTGGGATTATGTACAGTGGGAGTGAACGGGAAGGGGTTTGGGTCCATTTGGATTGTGCACAGTGGGAGTGAATGGGAAGTGGTTTGGGTCCATTGGGATTGTGTACAGTGGGAGTGTATGGGAAGGGGTTTGGGTCCATTGGGATTGTGCTCAGTGGGAGTGAACGGGAAGGGGTTTGGGTCCATTGGGATTGTGTACAGTGGGAGTGAACGGGAAGGGGTTTGGGTCCATTGGGATTGTGTACAGTGGGAGTGAACGGGAAGGGGTTTGGGTCCATTGGGATTGTGTACAGTGGGAGTGAACGGGAATGGTTTTGTGTCCATTGGGATTGTGTACAGTGGGAGTGAACGGGAAGGGGTTTGGGTCCATTGGGATTGTGTACAGTGGGAGTGAACGGGAAGGGGTTTGGGTCCATTGGGATTGTGTACAGTGGGAGTGAACGGGAAGGGGTTTGGGTCCATTGGGATTGTGTACAGTGGGAGTGAACGGGAATGGGTTTGTGTCCATTGGGATTGTGTACAGTGGGAGTGAACAGGAAGGGGTTTGGGTCCATTGGGATTGTGTACAGTGGGAGTGAACGGGAAGGGGTTTGGGTCCATTGGGATTGTGTACAGTGGGAGTGAACGGGAATGGGTTTGTGTCCATTGGGATTGTGTACAGTGGGAGTGAACGGGAAGGGTTGGGTCCATTGGGATTGTGCACAGTGGGAGTGAACGGGAAGGGGTTTGGGTCCATTGGGATTGTGCACAGTGGGAGTGAACGGGAAGTGGTTTGGGTCCATTGGGATTGTGTACAGTGGGAGTGTATGGGAAGGCGTTTGGGTCCATTGGGATTGTGTACAGTGGGAGTGAACGGGAAGGGGTTGGGGTCGATTGGGATTGTGTACATTGGGAGTGAACGGGAAGGGGTTTGGTTCCATTGGGATTGTGTACAGTGGGAGTGAACGGGAAGGGGTTTGCGTCATTGGGATTGTGTACAGTGGGGGTGAACGGGAAGGGGTTTGAGTCCATTGGGATTGTGTACAGTGGGAGTGAACGGGAAGGGGTTCTGGTCCATTGGGATTGTGTACAGTGGCAGTGAACGGGAAGGGGTTTGGGTCCATTGGGATTGTGTAGAGTGGGAGTGAACGGGAAGGGGTTTGTGTCCTTTGGGACTGTGTACAGTGGGAGTGAACGGGAAGGGGTTTGTGTCCTTTGGGACTGTGTACAGCGCGAGTGAACGGGAAGGGGTTTGTGTCCTTTGGGATTGTGTACAGTGGGAGTGAACGGGAAGGGGTTTGGGTCCATTGGGATTGTGTACGCTGGGAGTGAACGGGAAGGGGTTTGGGTCCATTGGGATTGTGCACAGTGGGAGTGAACGGGAAGGGTTTTGGGTCCATTGGGCTTGTGGACAGTGGGAGTGAACGGGAAGGGGTTTGGGTCCATTGGGATTGTGGACTGGGGGTGAAGGGGAAGAGGTTTGGGTCCATTGGGATTGTGTACAGTGGGAGTGAACGGGAAGGGGTTTGTGTCCATTGGGATTGTGTACAGTGGGGGTGAACGGGAAGGGGGTTGGCACTATTGGGATTGTGGACAGTTGGAGTGAACGGGAAGGGTTGGGTCCATTGGGATTGTGTACAGTGGGAGTGAACGAGAAGGGGTTTTGGTCCATTGGGATTGTGGACAGTGGAGTGAACGGGAAGGGGTTTGTGTCCATTGGGATTGTGCACAGTGGGAGTGTATGGGAAGGGGTTTGTGTCCATTGGGATTGTGCACTGTGGGAGTGAACGGGAAGTGGTTTGGGTCCATTGGGATTGTGTACAGTGGGAGTGTATGGGAAGGGGTTTGGGTCCATTGGAATTGTGTAAAGTAGGAGTGAACGGGAAAGGGTTTGGGTCCATTGGGATTGTGCACAGTGAGAGTGAACGGGAAGGGGTTTGGGTCCATTGGGATTGTGTAGAGTGGGAGTGAACGGGAAGGGGTTTGTGTCCTTTGGGACTGTGTACAGTGGGAGTGAACGGGAAAGGGTTTGTGTCCTTTGGGACTGTGTACAGCGCGAGTGAACGGGAAGGGGTTTGTGTCCTTTGGGATTGTGTACAGTGGGAGTGAACGGGAAGGGGTTTGGGTCCATTGGGATTGTTTACGCTGGGAGTGAACGGGAAGGGGTTTGGGTCCATTGGGATTGTGTACGCTGGGAGTGAACAGGAAGGGGTTTGGGTCCATTGGGATTGTGTACAGTGGGAGTGAACGGGAAGGGGTTTGGGTCCATTGGGATTGAGTACAGTGGGAGTGAACGGGAAGGGGTTTGGGTCCATTGGGATTGTGTACAGTGGGAGTGAACGGGAAGGGGTTTGGGTCCATTGGGATTGTGTACAGTGGGAGTGAACGGGATGTGGTTTGGGTCCATTGGGATTGTGTACAGTGGGAGTGAACGGGAAGGGGTTTGGGTCCATTGGGATTGTGGACAGTGGGAGTGAACAGGAAGGGGTTTGGGTCCATTGGGATTGTGTACAGTTGGAGTGAACGGGAAGTGGTTTGGGTCCATTCGGATTGTGTACAGTGGGAGTGAACGGGAAGGGGTTTGGGTCCATTGGGATTGTGTACAGTGGGAGTGAACGGGAAGGGGTTTTTGTCCACTGGGATTGTGTACAGTGGGAGTGAACGGGAAGGGGTTTGGGCCCATTGGGATTGTGAACAGTGGGAGTGAACGGGAAAGGGTTTGGGTCCATTGGGATTGTGTACAGTAGGAGTGAACGGGAAGGAGTTTGGGTCCATTGGGATTGTGTACAGTGGGAGTGAACAGGAAGGCGTTTGGGTCCATTGGGATTATGTACAGTGGGAGTGAACGGGAAGGGGTTTGTGTCCATTTGGATTGTGCACAGTGGGAGTGAATGGGAAGTGGTTTGGGTCCATTGGGATTGTGTACAGTGGGAGTGTATGGGAAGGGGTTTGGGTCCATTGGAATTGTGTAAAGTGGGAGTGAACGGGAAAGGGTTTGGGTCAATTGGGATTGTGCACAGTGAGAGTGAACGGGAAGGGGTTTGGGTCCATTGGGATTGTGTACAGTGGGAGTGAACGGGAAGGGGTTTGGGCCCATTGGGATTGTGTAGCGTGGGAGTGAACGGGAAGGGGTTTGTGTCCTTTGGGACTGTGTACAGCGCGAGTGAACGGGAAGGGGTTTGTGTCCTTTGGGATTGTGTACAGTGGGAGTGAACGGGAAGGGGTTTGGGTCCATTGGGATTGTGTACGCTGGGAGTGAACGGGAAGGGGTTTGGGTCCATTGGGATTGTGTACGCTGGGAGTGAACAGGAAGGGGTTTGGGTCCATTGGGATTGTGTACAGTGGGAGTGAACGGGAAGGGGTTTGGGTCCATTGGGATTGAGTACAGTGGGAGTGAACGGGAAGGGGTTTGGGTCCATTGGGATTGTGTACAGTGGGAGTGAACGGGAAGGGGTTTGTGTCCATTGGGATTGTGTACAGTGGGAGTGAACAGGAAGGGGTTTGGGTCCATTGGGATTGTGTACAGTGGGAGTGAACGGGAAGGGGTTTGGGTCCATTGGGATTGTGTACAGTGGGAGTGAACGGGAATGGGTTTGTGTCCATTGGGATTGTGTACAGTGGGAGTGAACGGGAAGGGTTGGGTCCATTGGGATTGTGCACAGTGGGAGTGAACGGGAAGGGGTTTGGGTCCATTGGGATTGTGCACAGTGGGAGTGAACGGGAAGTGGTTTGGGTCCATTGGGATTGTGTACAGTGGGAGTGTATGGGAAGGTGTTTGGGTCCATTGGGATTGTGTACAGTGGGAGTGAACGGGAAGGGGTTGGGGGCGATTGGGATTGTGTACATTGGGAGTGAACGGGAAGGGGTTTGGTTCCATTGGGATTGTGTACAGTGGGAGTGAACGGGAAGGGGTTTGCGTCATTGGGATTGTGTACAGTGGGGGTGAACGGGAAGGGGTTTGGGTCCATTGGAATTGTGTAAAGTGGGAGTGAACGGGAAAGGGTTTGGGTCAATTGGGATTGTGCACAGTGAGAGTGAACGGGAAGGGGTTTGGGTCCATTGGGATTGTGTACAGTGGGAGTGAACGGGAAGGGGTTTGGGCCCATTGGGATTGTGTAGCGTGGGAGTGAACGGGAAGGGGTTTGTGTCCTTTGGGACTGTGTACAGCGCGAGTGAACGGGAAGGGGTTTGTGTCCTTTGGGATTGTGTACAGTGGGAGTGAACGGGAAGGGGTTTGGGTCCATTGGGATTGTGTACGCTGGGAGTGAACGGGAAGGGGTTTGGGTCCATTGGGATTGTGTACGCTGGGAGTGAACAGGAAGGGGTTTGGGTCCATTGGGATTGTGTACAGTGGGAGTGAACGGGAAGGGGTTTGGGTCCATTGGGATTGAGTACAGTGGGAGTGAACGGGAAGGGGTTTGGGTCCATTGGGATTGTGTACAGTGGGAGTGAACGGGAAGGGGTTTGTGTCCATTGGGATTGTGTACAGTGGGAGTGAACAGGAAGGGGTTTGGGTCCATTGGGATTGTGTACAGTGGGAGTGAACGGGAAGGGGTTTGGGTCCATTGGGATTGTGTACAGTGGGAGTGAACGGGAATGGGTTTGTGTCCATTGGGATTGTGTACAGTGGGAGTGAACGGGAAGGGTTGGGTCCATTGGGATTGTGCACAGTGGGAGTGAACGGGAAGGGGTTTGGGTCCATTGGGATTGTGCACAGTGGGAGTGAACGGGAAGTGGTTTGGGTCCATTGGGATTGTGTACAGTGGGAGTGTATGGGAAGGTGTTTGGGTCCATTGGGATTGTGTACAGTGGGAGTGAACGGGAAGGGGTTGGGGGCGATTGGGATTGTGTACATTGGGAGTGAACGGGAAGGGGTTTGGTTCCATTGGGATTGTGTACAGTGGGAGTGAACGGGAAGGGGTTTGCGTCATTGGGATTGTGTACAGTGGGGGTGAACGGGAAGGGGTTTGAGTCCATTGGGATTGTGTACAGTGGGAGTGAACGGGAAGGGGTTCTGGTCCATTGGGATTGTGTACAGTGGCAGTGAACGGGAAGGGGTTTGGGTCCATTGGGATTGTGTAGAGTGGGAGTGAACGGGAAGGGGTTTGTGTCCTTTGGGACTGTGTACAGTGGGAGTGAACGGGAAGGGGTTTGTGTCCTTTGGGACTGTGTACAGCGCGAGTGAACGGGAAGGGGTTTGTGTCCTTTGGGATTGTGTACAGTGGGAGTGAACGGGAAGGGGTTTGGGTCCATTGGGATTGTGTACGCTGGGAGTGAACGGGAAGGGGTTTGGGTCCATTGGGATTGTGCACAGTGGGAGTGAACGGGAAGGGTTTTGGGTCCATTGGGCTTGTGGACAGTGGGAGTGAACGGGAAGGGGTTTGGGTCCATTGGGATTGTGGACTGGGGGTGAAGGGGAAGAGGTTTGGGTCCATTGGGATTGTGTACAGTGGGAGTGAACGGGAAGGGGTTTGTGTCCATTGGGATTGTGTACAGTGGGGGTGAACGGGAAGGGGGTTGGCACTATTGGGATTGTGGACAGTTGGAGTGAACGGGAAGGGTTGGGTCCATTGGGATTGTGTACAGTGGGAGTGAACGAGAAGGGGTTTTGGTCCATTGGGATTGTGGACAGTGGAGTGAACGGGAAGGGGTTTGTGTCCATTGGGATTGTGCACAGTGGGAGTGTATGGGAAGGGGTTTGTGTCCATTGGGATTGTGCACTGTGGGAGTGAACGGGAAGTGGTTTGGGTCCATTGGGATTGTGTACAGTGGGAGTGTATGGGAAGGGGTTTGGGTCCATTGGAATTGTGTAAAGTGGGAGTGAACGGGAAAGGGTTTGGGTCCATTGGGATTGTGCCCAGTGAGAGTGAACGGGAAGGGGTTTGGGTCCATTGGGATTGTGTAGAGTGGGAGTGAACGGGAAGGGGTTTGTGTCCTTTGGGACTGTGTACAGTGGGAGTGAACGGGAAAGGGTTTGTGTCCTTTGGGACTGTGTACAGCGCGAGTGAACGGGAAGGGGTTTGTGTCCTTTGGGATTGTGTACAGTGGGAGTGAACGGGAAGGGGTTTGGGTCCATTGGGATTGTTTACGCTGGGAGTGAACGGGAAGGGGTTTGGGTCCATTGGGATTGTGTACGCTGGGAGTGAACAGGAAGGGGTTTGGGTCCATTGGGATTGTGTACAGTGGGAGTGAACGGGAAGGGGTTTGGGTCCATTGGGATTGAGTACAGTGGGAGTGAACGGGAAGGGGTTTGGGTCCATTGGGATTGTGTACAGTGGGAGTGAACGGGAAGGGGTTTGGGTCCATTGGGATTGTGTACAGTGGGAGTGAACGGGATGTGGTTTGGGTCCATTGGGATTGTGTACAGTGGGAGTGAACGGGAAGGGGTTTGGGTCAATTGGGATTGTGCACAGTGAGAGTGAACGGGAAGGGGTTTGGGTCCATTGGGATTGTGTACAGTGGGAGTGAACGGGAAGGGGTTTGGGCCCATTGGGATTGTGTAGAGTGGGAGTGAACGGGAAGGGGTTTGTGTCCTTTGGGACTGTGTACAGCGCGAGTGAACGGGAAGGGGTTTGTGTCCTTTGGGATTGTGTACAGTGGGAGTGAACGGGAAGGGGTTTGGGTCCATTGGGATTGTGTACGCTGGGAGTGAACGGGAAGGGGTTTGGGTCCATTGGGATTGTGTACGCTGGGAGTGAACAGGAAGGGGTTTGGGTCCATTGGGATTGTGTACAGTGGGAGTGAACGGGAAGGGGTTTGGGTCCATTGGGATTGAGTACAGTGGGAGTGAACGGGAAGGGGTTTGGGTCCATTGGGATTGTGTACAGTGGGAGTGAACGGGAAGGGGTTTGGGTCCATTGGGATTGTGTACAGTGGGAGTGAACGGGATGTGGTTTGGGTCCATTGGGATTGTGTACAGTGGGAGTGAACAGGAAGGGGTTTGGGTCCATTGGGATTGTGTACAGTGGGAGTGAACGGGAAGGGGTTTGCGTCCATTGGGATTGTGGACAGTGGGAGTGAACGGGAAGGTGTTTGGGTCCATTGGAATTGTGGACAGTGGGAGTGAACAGGAACGGGTTTGAGTCCAAATTGGATTGTATACAGTGGGAGTGAATGGGAAGGGGTTTGTGTCCATTGGGATTGTGTACAGTGGGAGTGAACGGGAAGGGGTTTGGGTCCATTGGGATTGTGTACAGTTGGAGTGAACGGGAAGTGGTTTGGGTCCATTCGGATTGTGTACATTGGGAGTGAACTGGAAGGGGTTTTTGTCCACTGGGATTGTGGACAGTGGGAGTGAACGGGAAGGGGTTTGGGCCCATTGGGATTGTGAACAGTGGGAGTGAACGGGAAAGGGTTTGGGTCCATTGGGATTGTGTACAGTAGGAGTGAACGGGAAGGAGTTTGGGTCCATTGGGATTGTGCACAGTGGGAGTGAACGGGAAAGGGTTTGGGTCCATTGGGATTGTGTACAGTAGGAGTGAACGGGAAGGAGTTTGGGTCCATTGGGATTATGTACAGTGGGAGTGAACGGGAAGGGGTTTGGGTCCATTGGGATTGTGCACAGTGGGAGTGAACGGGAAGGGGTTTGCGTCCATTGGGATTGTGGACAGTGGGAGTGAACGGGAAGGTGTTTGGGTCCATTGGAATTGTGGACAGTGGGAGTGAACAGGAACGGGTTTGAGTCCAAATTGGATTGTATACAGTGGGAGTGAATGGGAAGGGGTTTGTGTCCATTGGGATTGTGTACAGTGGGAGTGAACGGGAAGGGGTTTGGGTCCATTGGGATTGTGTCCAGTGAGAGTGAACGGGAAGGGGTTTGAATCCATTGGGATTCTGGACAGTGGGAGTGAACGGGAAGGGGTTTGGGTCCATTGGGATTGTGTACAGTGGGAGCGAACGGGAAGGGGTTTGGTTCCATTGGGATTGTGTACAGTGGGAGTGAACGGGAAGGGGTTTGGGTCCATTGGGATTGTGTACAGTGGGAGCGAACGGGAAGGGGTTTGGTTCCATTGGGATTGTGGACAGTGGGAGTGAACGGGAAGGGGTTTGGGTCCATTGGATTGTGCACAGTGGGAGTGAACGGGAAGGGCTTTGGGTCCATTGGGATTGTGTACAGTCGGAGTGAATGGGAAGGGGTTTGGGTCCATTGGGATTGTGTACAGTGGGAGTGAACGGGAATGGGTTTGGGTCCATTGGGATTCTGTACAGTGGGAGTGAACGGGAAGGGGTTTGGGTCCATTGGGATTGTGTACAGTCGGAGTGAATGGGAAGGGGTTTGGGTCCATTGGGATTATGTACAGTGGGAGTGAACGGGAATGGGTTTGGGTCCATTGGGATTGTGTACAGTGGGAGTGAACGGGAAGGGGTTTGGTTCCATTGGGATTGTGGACAGCGGGAGTGAACGGGAAGGGGTTTGGGTCCATTGGGATTGTGTACAGCGGGAGTGAACGGGAAAGGATTTGTGCCCATTGCGATTGTGCACAGTGGGAGTGAACGGGAAGGGGTTTGGGTCCATTGGGATTGTGTCCAGTGGGAGTGAACGGGAAGGGGTTTGGGTCCATTGGGATTGTGCACAGTGGGAGTGAACGGAAATTGGTTTGTGTCCATTGGGATTGTGTACAGTGGGAGTGAACGGGAAGGGGTTTGTGTCCATTGGGATTGTGGACAGCGGGAGGGAACGGGAAGGGGTTTGGGTGCATTGGGATTGTGTACAGTGGGAGTGAACGGGAAGGGGTTTGGGTCCATTGGGATTGTGTACAGTGGGAGTGAACGGGATGGGGTTTGGGTCCATTGGGATTGTGTACAGTGGGAGTGAACGGGATGGGGTTTGGGTCCATTGGGATTGTGGACAGTGGGAGTGAACGTGAAGGGATTTGTGTCCATTGGGATTGTGTACAGTGGGAGTGAACAGGAAGGGGTTGGTGTCCATTGCGATTGTGGACAGTGGGAGTGAACGGGAAGGGGTTTGGGTCCATTGGGATTGTGCACAGTGGGAGTGAACGGGAAGGGGTTTGTGTCCATTGGGATTGTGTACAGCGGGAGTGAACAGAAAGGGGTTTGGGTCCATTGGGATTGTGGACAGTGGGAGTGAACGGGGAGGGGTTTGGGTCCATTGGGATTGTGTCCAGTGGGAGTGAACGGGAAGGGGTTTGATTCCATTGGGATTGTGGACAGTGGGAGTGAACGGGAAGGGGTTTGGGTCCATTGGGATTGTGTACAGTGGGAGCGAACGGGAAGGGGTTTGTGTCCATTGGGATTGTGTACAGTGGGAGTGAACGGGAAGGGGTTTGGGTCCATTGGGATTGTGTACAGTGGGAGCGAACGGGAAGTGGTTTGGTTCCATTGGGATTGTGGACAGTGGGAGTGAACTGGAAGGGGTTTGGGTCCATTGGGATTGTGCACAGTGGGAGTGAACGGGAAGGGGTTTGGGTCCATTGGGATTGTGTACAGTCGGAGTGAATGGGAAAGGGTTTGGGTCCATTAGGATTGTGTACAGTGGGAGTGAACGGGAATGGGTTTGGGTCCATTGGGATTGTGTACAGTGGGAGTGAACGGGAAGGGGTTTGGTTCCATTGGGATTGTGGACAGCGGGAGTGAACGGGAAGGGGTTTGGGTCCATTGGGATTGTGTACAGTGGGAGTGAACGGGAAGGGGTTTGTGTCCATTGGGATTGTGTACAGTGGGGGTGAACGGGAAGGGGGTTGGCACCATTGGGATTGTGGACAGTTGGAGTGAACGGGAAGGGTTGGGTCCATTGGGATTGTGTACAGTGGGAGTGAACGAGAAGGGGTTTTGGTCCATTGGGATTGTGGACAGTGGAGTGAACGGGAAGGGGCTTGTGTCCATTGGGATTGTGCACAGTGGGAGTGTATGGGAAGGGGTTTGTGTCCATTGGGATTGTGCACTGTGGGAGTGAACGGGAAGTGGTTTGGGTCCATTGGGATTGTGTACAGTGGGAGTGTATGGGAAGGGGTTTGGGTCCATTGGAATTGTGTAAAGTCGGAGTGAACGGGAAAGGGTTTGGGTCCATTGGGATTGTGCACAGTGAGAGTGAACGGGAAGGGGTTTGGGTCCATTGGGATTGTGTAGAGTGGGAGTGAACGGGAAGGGGTTTGTGTCCTTTGGGACTGTGTACAGTGGGAGTGAACGGGAAGGGGTTTGTGTCCTTTGGGACTGTGTACAGCGCGAGTGAACGGGAAGGGGTTTGTGTCCTTTGGGATTGTGTACAGTGGGAGTGAACGGGAAGGGGTTTGGGTCCATTGGGATTGTTTACGCTGGGAGTGAACGGGAAGGGGTTTGGGTCCATTGGGATTGTGTACGCTGGGAGTGAACAGGAAGGGGTTTGGGTCCATTGGGATTGTGTACAGTGGGAGTGAACGGGAAGGGGTTTGGGTCCATTGGGATTGAGTACAGTGGGAGTGAACGGGAAGGGGTTTGGGTCCATTGGGATTGTGTACAGTGGGAGTGAACGGGAAGGGGTTTGGGTCCATTGGGATTGTGTACAGTGGGAGTGAACGGGATGTGGTTTGGGTCCATTGGGATTGTGTACAGTGGGAGTGAACGGGAAGGGGTTTGGGTCCATTGGGATTGTGGACAGTGGGAGTGAACAGGAAGGGGTTTGGGTCCATTGGGATTGTGTACAGTTGGAGTGAACGGGAAGTGGTTTGGGTCCATTCGGATTGTGTACAGTGGGAGTGAACGGGAAGGGGTTTGGGTCCATTGGGATTGTGTACAGTTGGAGTGTATGGGAAGGGGTTTGGGTCCATTGGAATTGTGTAAAGTGGGAGTGAACGGGAAAGGGTTTGGGTCAATTGGGATTGTGCACAGTGAGAGTGAACGGGAAGGGGTTTGGGTCCATTGGGATTGTGTACAGTGGGAGTGAACGGGAAGGGGTTTGGGCCCATTGGGATTGTGTAGAGTGGGAGTGAACGGGAAGGGGTTTGTGTCCTTTGGGACTGTGTACAGCGCGAGTGAACGGGAAGGGGTTTGTGTCCTTTGGGATTGTGTACAGTGGGAGTGAACGGGAAGGGGTTTGGGTCCATTGGGATTGTGTACGCTGGGAGTGAACGGGAAGGGGTTTGGGTCCATTGGGATTGTGTACGCTGGGAGTGAACAGGAAGAGGTTTTGGGTCCATTGGGATTGTGTACAGTGGGAGTGAACGGGAAGGGGTTTGGGTCCATTGGGATTGAGTACAGTGGGAGTGAACGGGAAGGGGTTTGGGTCCATTGGGATTGTGTACAGTGGGAGTGAATGGGAAGGGGTTTGCGTCCATTGGGATTGTGGACAGTGGGAGTGAACGGGAAGGTGTTTGGGTCCATTGGAATTGTGGACAGTGGGAGTGAACAGGAACGGGTTTGAGTCCAAATTGGATTGTATACAGTGGGAGTGAATGGGAAGGGGTTTGTGTCCATTGGGATTGTGTACAGTGGGAGTGAACGGGAAGGGGTTTGGGTCCATTGGGATTGTGTACAGTTGGAGTGAACGGGAAGTGGTTTGGGTCCATTCGGATTGTGTACATTGGGAGTGAACTGGAAGGGGTTTTTGTCCACTGGGATTGTGGACAGTGGGAGTGAACGGGAAGGGGTTTGGGCCCATTGGGATTGTGAACAGTGGGAGTGAACGGGAAAGGGTTTGGGTCCATTGGGATTGTGTACAGTAGGAGTGAACGGGAAGGAGTTTGGGTCCATTGGGATTGTGCACAGTGGGAGTGAACGGGAAAGGGTTTGGGTCCATTGGGATTGTGTACAGTAGGAGTGAACGGGAAGGAGTTTGGGTCCATTGGGATTATGTACAGTGGGAGTGAACGGGAAGGGGTTTGGGTCCATTTGGATTGTGCACAGTGGGAGTGAACGGGAAGGGATTTGGATCCATTGGGATTGTTTACAGTAGGAGTGAACGGGAAGGGGTTTGGGTCCATTGCGATTGTGGACAGTGGGAGTGAATGGGAAGGGGTTTTGGTCCATTGGGATTGTGTCCAGTGAGAGTGAACGGGAAGGGGTTTGAATCCATTGGGATTCTGGACAGTGGGAGTGAACGGGAAGGGGTTTGGGTCCATTGGGATTGTGTACAGTGGGAGCGAACGGGAAGGGGTTTGGTTCCATTGGGATTGTGTACAGTGGGAGTGAACGGGAAGGGGTTTGGGTCCATTGGGATTGTGTACAGTGGGAGCGAACGGGAAGGGGTTTGGTTCCATTGGGATTGTGGACAGTGGGAGTGAACGGGAAGGGGTTTGGGTCCATTGGGATTGTGCACAGTGGGAGTGAACGGGAAGGGCTTTGGGTCCATTGGGATTGTGTACAGTGGGAGTGAATGGGAAGGGGTTTGGGTCCATTGGGATTGTGTACAGTCGGAGTGAATGGGAAGGGGTTTGGGTCCATTGGGATTGTGTACAGTGGGAGTGAACGGGAATGGGTTTGGGTCCATTGGGATTCTGTACAGTGGGAGTGAACGGGAAGGGGTTTGGGTCCATTGGGATTGTGTACAGTCGGAGTGAATGGGAAGGGGTTTGGGTCCATTGGGATTATGTACAGTGGGAGTGAACGGGAATGGGTTTGGGTCCATTGGGATTGTGTACAGTGGGAGTGAACGGGAAGGGGTTTGGTTCCATTGGGATTGTGGACAGCGGGAGTGAACGGGAAGGGGTTTGGGTCCATTGGGATTGTGTACAGCGGGAGTGAACGGGAAAGGATTTGTGCCCATTGCGATTGTGCACAGTGGGAGTGAACGGGAAGGGGTTTGGGTCCATTGGGATTGTGTCCAGTGGGAGTGAACGGGAAGGGTTTTGGGTCCATTGGGATTGTGCACAGTGGGAGTGAACGGAAATTGGTTTGTGTCCATTGGGATTGTGTACAGTGGGAGTGAACGGGAAGGGGTTTGTGTCCATTGGGATTGTGGACAGCGGGAGGGAACGGGAAGGGGTTTGGGTGCATTGGGATTGTGTACAGTGGGAGTGAACGGGAAGGGGTTTGGGTCCATTGGGATTGTGTACAGTGGGAGTGAACGGGATGGGGTTTGGGTCCATTGGGATTGTGTACAGTGGGAGTGAACGGGATGGGGTTTGGGTCCATTGGGATTGTGGACAGTGGGAGTGAACGTGAAGGGATTTGTGTCCATTGGGATTGTGTACAGTGGGAGTGAACAGGAAGGGGTTGGTGTCCATTGCGATTGTGGACAGTGGGAGTGAACGGGAAGGGGTTTGGGTCCATTGGGATTGTGCACAGCGGGAGTGAACGGGAAGGGGTTTGTGTCCATTGGGATTGTGTACAGTGGGAGTGAACAGAAAGGGGTTTGGGTCCATTGGGATTGTGGACAGTGGGAGTGAACGGGGAGGGGTTTGGGTCCATTGGGATTGTGTCCAGTGGGAGTGAACGGGAAGGGGTTTGATTCCATTGGGATTGTGGACAGTGGGAGTGAACGGGAAGGGGTTTGGGTCCATTGGGATTGTGTACAGTGGGAGCGAACGGGAAGGGGTTTGTGTCCATTGGGATTGTGTACAGTGGGAGTGAACGGGAAGGGGTTTGGGTCCATTGGGATTGTGTACAGTGGGAGCGAACGGGAAGTGGTTTGGTTCCATTGGGATTGTGGACAGTGGGAGTGAACTGGAAGGGGTTTGGGTCCATTGGGATTGTGCACAGTGGGAGTGAACGGGAAGGGGTTTGGGTCCATTGGGATTGTGTACAGTCGGAGTCAATGGGAAAGGGTTTGGGTCCATTAGGATTGTGTACAGTGGGAGTGAACGGGAATGGGTTTGGGTCCATTGGGATTGTGTACAGTGGGAGTGAACGGGAAGGGGTTTGGTTCCATTGGGATTGTGGACAGCGGGAGTGAACGGGAAGGGGTTTGGGTCCATTGGGATTGTGTACAGTGGGAGTGAACGGGAAGGGGTTTTGATCCATTGGAATTGTGTACAGTGGGAGTGAACGGGAAGGGGTTTGGGTCCATTGGGATTGTTTACAGTGGGAGTGAACGGGAATGGGTTTGGGTCCATTGGGATTGTGTACAGTGGGAGTGAACGGGAAGGGGTTTGGGTCCATTGGGATTGTGTACAGTGGGAGTGAACGGGAAGGGGTTTGGGTCCATTCGGTTTGTGTACAGTGGGAGTGAATGGGAAGGGGTTTGGGTCCATTGGGATTGTGTACAGTGGGAGTGAACGGGAAGGGGTTTGGGTCCATTGGGATTATGTACAGTGGGAGTGAACGGGAAGGGGTTTGATCCATTGGGATTGTGTACAGTGGGAGTGAACGGGAAGGGGTTTGGGTCCATTGGGATTGTGTACAGCGGGAGTGAACAGAAAGGGGTTTGGGTCCATTGGGATTGTGGACAGTGGGAGTGAACGGGGAGGGGTTTGGGTCCATTGGGATTGTGTACAGTGGGAGCGAACGGGAAGGGGTTTGTGTCCATTGGGATTGTGTACAGTGGGAGTGAACGGGAAGGGGTTTGGGTCCATTGGGATTGTGTACAGTGGGAGCGAACGGGAAGTGGTTTGGTTCCATTGGGATTGTGGACAGTGGGAGTGAACTGGAAGGGGTTTGGGTCCATTGGGATTGTGCACAGTGGGAGTGAACGGGAAGGGGTTTGGGTCCATTGGGATTGTGTACAGTCGGAGTGAATGGGAAAGGGTTTGGGTCCATTAGGATTGTGTACAGTGGGAGTGAACGGGAATGGGTTTGGGTCCATTGGGATTGTGTACAGTGGGAGTGAACGGGAAGGGGTTTGGTTCCATTGGGATTGTGGACAGCGGGAGTGAACGGGAAGGGGTTTGGGTCCATTGGGATTGTGTACAGTGGGAGTGAACGGGAAGGGGTTTGTGTCCATTGGGATTGTGTACAGTGGGGGTGAACGGGAAGGGGGTTGGCACCATTGGGATTGTGGACAGTTGGAGTGAACGGGAAGGGTTGGGTCCATTGGGATTGTGTACAGTGGGAGTGAACGAGAAGGGGTTTTGGTCCATTGGGATTGTGGACAGTGGAGTGAACGGGAAGGGGCTTGTGTCCATTGGGATTGTGCACAGTGGGAGTGTATGGGAAGGGGTTTGTGTCCATTGGGATTGTGCACTGTGGGAGTGAACGGGAAGTGGTTTGGGTCCATTGGGATTGTGTACAGTGGGAGTGTATGGGAAGGGGTTTGGGTCCATTGGAATTGTGTAAAGTCGGAGTGAACGGGAAAGGGTTTGGGTCCATTGGGATTGTGCACAGTGAGAGTGAACGGGAAGGGGTTTGGGTCCATTGGGATTGTGTAGAGTGGGAGTGAACGGGAAGGGGTTTGTGTCCTTTGGGACTGTGTACAGTGGGAGTGAACGGGAAGGGGTTTGTGTCCTTTGGGACTGTGTACAGCGCGAGTGAACGGGAAGGGGTTTGTGTCCTTTGGGATTGTGTACAGTGGGAGTGAACGGGAAGGGGTTTGGGTCCATTGGGATTGTTTACGCTGGGAGTGAACGGGAAGGGGTTTGGGTCCATTGGGATTGTGTACGCTGGGAGTGAACAGGAAGGGGTTTGGGTCCATTGGGATTGTGTACAGTGGGAGTGAACGGGAAGGGGTTTGGGTCCATTGGGATTGAGTACAGTGGGAGTGAACGGGAAGGGGTTTGCGTCATTGGGATTGTGTACAGTGGGAGTGAACGGGAAGGGGTTTGTGTCCTTTGGGATTGTGTACAGTGGGAGTGAACGGGAAGGGGTTTGGGTCCATTGGGATTGTGTACAGCGCGAGTGAACGGGAAGGGGTTTGTGTCCTTTGGGATTGTGTACAGTGGGAGTGAACGGGAAGGGGTTTGGGTCCATTGGGATTGTGTACAGTGCGAGTAAACGGGAAGGGGTTAGGGTCCATTGGGATTGTGCACAGTGGGAGTGAACGGGAAGGGTTTTGGGTCCATTGGGATTGTGGACAGTGGGAGTGAACGGGAAGGGGTTTGGGTCCATTGGGATTGTGGACTGTGGGGGTGAAGGGGAAGGGGTTTGGGTCCATTGGGATTGTGTACAGTGGGAGTGAACGGGAAGGGGTTTGTGCCCATTGGGATTGTGTACAGTGGGGGTGAACGGGAAGGGGGTTGGGACCATTGGGATTGTGTACAGTGGGAGTGAACGGGAAGTGGTTTGGGTCCATTGGGATTGTGCACAGTGGGAGTGAACGGGAAGGGTTGGGTCCATTGGGATTGTGTACAGTGGGAGTGTATGGGAAGGGGTTTGGGTCCATTGGAATTGTGTAAAGTGGGAGTGAACGGGAAAGGGTTTGGGTCCATTGGGATTGTGCACAGTGGGGGTGAACGGGAAGGGGTTTGGGTCCATTGGGATTGTGTACAGTGGGAGTGAACGGGAAGGGGTATGGGTCTATTGGGATTGTGTACAGTGGGAGTGAACGGGAAGGGGTTTGGTTCCATTGGGATTGTGGACAGTGGGAGTGAACGGGAAGGGGTTTGGGTCCATTGGGAT
Organism: Scyliorhinus torazame; assembly: GCF_047496885.1. NCBI lineage: Eukaryota > Metazoa > Chordata > Chondrichthyes > Carcharhiniformes > Scyliorhinidae > Scyliorhinus > Scyliorhinus torazame. The sequence continues at coordinate 129,291 of NW_027307995.1, read as the reverse complement.
TGTGGACTGTGGGGGTGAAGGGGAAGGGGTTTGGGTCCATTGGGATTGTGTACAGTGGGAGTGAACGGGAAGGGGTTTGGGTCCATTGGGATTGTGTCCAGTGGGAGTGAACGGGAAGGGGTTTGGGTCCATTGGGATTGTGTACAGCGGGAGTGAACAGGAAGGGGTTTGGGTCCATTGGGATTGTGTACAGTGGGAGTGAACGGGATGGGGTTTGTGTCCATTGGGATTGTGTACAGTGGGAGTGTATGGGAAGGGGTTTGGGTCCATTGGAATTGTGTAAAGTGGGAGTGAACGGGAAAGGGTTTGGGTCCATTGGGATTGTGCACAGGGGGAGTGAACGGGAAGGGATTTGGGTCCATTAGGATTGTGTACAGTGGGGGTGAACGGGAAGGGGTTTGGGTCCATTGGGATTGTGTACAGTGGGAGTGAACGGGAAGGGGTATGGGTCTATTGGGATTGTGTACAGAGGGAGTGAATGGGAAGGGGTTGGGGTCGATTGGGGTTGTGTACATTGGGAGTGAACGGGAAGGGGTTTGGGTCCATTGGGATTGTGTACAGTGGGAGTGAACGGGAAGGGGTTTGCGTCATTGGGATTGTGTACAGTGGGAGTGAACGGGAAGGGGTTTGTGTCCTTTGGGATTGTGTACAGTGGGAGTGAACGGGAAGGGGTTTGGGTCCATTGGGATTGTGTACAGCGCGAGTGAACGGGAAGGGGTTTGTGTCCTTTGGGATTGTGTACAGTGGGAGTGAACGGGAAGGGGTTTGGGTCCATTGGGATTGTGTACAGTGCGAGTAAACGGGAAGGGGTTAGGGTCCATTGGGATTGTGCACAGTGGGAGTGAACGGGAAGGGTTTTGGGTCCATTGGGATTGTGGACAGTGGGAGTGAACGGGAAGGGGTTTGGGTCCATTGGGATTGTGGACTGTGGGGGTGAAGGGGAAGGGGTTTGGGTCCATTGGGATTGTGTACAGTGGGAGTGAACGGGAAGGGGTTTGTGCCCATTGGGATTGTGTACAGTGGGGGTGAACGGGAAGGGGGTTGGGACCATTGGGATTGTGTACAGTGGGAGTGAACGGGAAGTGGTTTGGGTCCATTGGGATTGTGCACAGTGGGAGTGAACGGGAAGGGTTGGGTCCATTGGGATTGTGTACAGTGGGAGTGTATGGGAAGGGGTTTGGGTCCATTGGAATTGTGTAAAGTGGGAGTGAACGGGAAAGGGTTTGGGTCCATTGGGATTGTGCACAGTGGGGGTGAACGGGAAGGGGTTTGGGTCCATTGGGATTGTGTACAGTGGGAGTGAACGGGAAGGGGTATGGGTCTATTGGGATTGTGTACAGTGGGAGTGAACGGGAAGGGGTTTGGTTCCATTGGGATTGTGGACAGTGGGAGTGAACGGGAAGGGGTTTGGGTCCATTGGGATTGTGGACTGTGGGGGTGAAGGGGAAGGGGTTTGGGTCCATTGGGATTGTGTACAGTGGGAGTGAACGGGAAGGTGTTTGTGCCCATTGGGATTGTGTACAGTGGGGGTGAACGGGAAGGGGGTTGGGACCATTGGGATTGTGTACAGTGGGAGTGAACGGGAAGTGGTTTGGGTCCATTGGGATTGTGCACAGTGGGAGTGAACGGGAAGGGTTGGGTCCATTGGGATTGTGTACAGTGGGAGTGTATGGGAAGGGGTTTGGGTCCATTGGAATTGTGTAAAGTGGGAGTGAACGGGAAAGGGTTTGGGTCCATTGGGATTGTGCACAGTGGGGGTGAACGGGAAGGGGTTTGGGTCCATTGGGATTGTGTACAGTGGGAGTGAACGGGAAGGGGTATGGGTCTATTGGGATTGTGTACAGAGGGAGTGAATGGGAAGGGGTTGGGGTCGATTGGGATTGTGTACATTGGGAGTGAACGGGAAGGGGTTTGGTTCCATTGGGATTGTGTACAGTGGGAGTGAACGGTAAGGGATTTGCGTCATTGGGATTGTGTACAGTGGGAGTGAACGGGAAGGGGTTTGTGTCCTTTGGGACTGTGTACAGCGCGAGTGAACGGGAAGGGGTTTGTGTCCTTTGGGATTGTGTACAGTGGGAGTGAACGGGAAGGGGTTTGGGTCCATTGGGATTGTGTACAGTGGGAGTGAACGGGAAGGGGTTTGTATCCTTTGGGACTGTGTACAGCGCGAGTGAACGGGAAGGGGTTTGTGTCCTTTGGGATTGTGTACAGTGGGAGTGAACGGGAAGGGGTTTGGGTCCATTGGGATTGTGTACAGTGGGAGTGAACGGGAAGGGGTTTGTGTCCATTGGGATTGAGTACAGTGGGAGTGAACGGGAAGGGGTTTTGGTCCATTGGGATTGTGTACAGTGGGAGTGAACGGGAAGGGGTTTGTGTCCATTGGGATTGTGTACAGCGGGAGTGAACGGGAAGGGGTTTGGGTCCATTGGGATTGTATACAGTGGGAGGGAACGGGAAGGGGTTTGGGTCCATTGGGATTGTGTACAGTGGGAGTGAATGGGAAGGGGTTTGTGTCCTTTGGGACTGTGTACAGTGGGAGTGAACGGGAAGGGGTTTGTGTCGTTTGGGACTGTGTACAGCGCGAGTGAACGGGAAGGGGTTTGTGTCAATTGGGATTGTGTACAGTGGGGGTGAACGGGAAGGGGGTTGGGACCATTGGGATTGTGTACAGTGGGAGTGAACGGGAAGTGGTTTGGGTCCATTGGGATTGTGCACAGTGGGGGTGAACGGGAAGGGGGTTGGGACCATTGGGATTGTGTACAGTGGGGGTGAACGGGAAGGGGTTTGGGTCCATTGGGATTGTGTACAGTGGGAGTGAACGGGAAGGGTTGGGTCCATTGGGATTGTGTACAGTGGGAGTGAACGGGAAGGGGTTTTGGTCCATTGGGATTGTGGACAGTGGAGCGAACGGGAAGGGGTTTGTGTCCATTGGGATTGTGCACAGTGGGAGTGAACGGGAAGTGGTTTGGGTCCATTGGGATTGTGTACAGTGGGAGTGTATGGGAAGGGGTTTGGGTCCATTGGGATTGTGCACAGTGGGAGTGAACGGGAAGGGGTTTGGGTCCATTGGGATTGTGTACAGTGAGAGTGAACGGGAAGGGGTTTGGGTCCATTGGGATTGTGTACAGTGGGAGTGAACGGGAAGGGGTTTGGGTCCATTGGGATTGTGTACAGTGGGGGTGAACGGGAAGGGGTTTGGGTCCATTGGGATGGTGTACAGTGGGAGTGAACGGGAAGGGGTATGGGTCTATTGGGATTGTGTACAGAGGGAGTGAATGGGAAGGGGTTGGGGTCGATTGGGATTGTGTACATTGGGAGTGAACGGGAAGGGGTTTGGTTCCATTGGGATTGTGTACAGTGGGAGTGAACGGGAAGGGGTTTGCGTCATTGGGATTGTGTACAGTGGGGGTGAACGGGAAAGGTTTGAGTCCATTGGGATTGTGTACAGTGGGAGTGAACGGGAAGGGGTTTGTGTCCTTTGGGACTGTATACAGTGGGATTGAACGGGAAGGGGTTTGGGTCCATTGGGATTGTGTAGAGTGGGAGTGAACGGGAAGGGGTTTGTGTCCTTTGGACTGTGTACAGTGGGAGTGAACGGGAAGGGGTTTGTGTCCTTTGGGACTGTGTACAGCGCGAGTGAACGGGAAGGGGTTTGTGTCCTTTGGGATTGTGTACAGTGGGAGTGAACGGGAAGGGGTTTGGGTCCATTGGGATTGTGTACGCTGGGAGTGAACGGGAAGGCGTTTGGGTCCATTGGGATTGTGTACGCTGGGAGTGAACGGGAAGGGGTTTGTGTCCATTGGGATTGTGTACAGTGGGAGTGAACGGGAAGGGGTTTGGGTCCATTGGGATTGTGTACAGTGGGAGTGAACGGGAAGGGGTTTGGGTCCATTGGGATTGAGTACAGTGGGAGTGAACGGGAAGGGGTTTGGGTCCATTGGGATTGTGTACAGTGGGAGTGAACGGGAAGGGGTTTGTGTCCATTGGGATTGTGTACAGCGGGAGTGAACGGGAAGGGGTTTGGGTCCATTGGGATTGTGTACAGTGGGAGTGAACGGGATGGGGTTTGTGTCCATTGGGATTGTGCACAGTGGGAGTGAACGGGAAGGGGTTTGGGTCCATTGGGATTGTGTACAGTGGGAGTGAACGGGAAGGGGTTTGGGTCCTTTGGGACTGTGTACAGCGCGAGTGAACGGGAAGGGGTTTGTGTCCTTTGGGATTGTGTACAGTGGGAGTGAACGGGAAGGGGTTTGGGTCCATTGGGATTGTGTACGCTGGGAGTGAACGGGAAGGGGTTTGGGTCCATTGGGATTGTGTACGCTGGGAGTGAACGGGAAGGGGTTTGGGTCCATTGGGATTGTGTAGAGTGGGAGTGAGCGGGAAGGGGTTTGGGTCCATTTGGATTGTGTACAGTGGGAGTGAACGGGAAGGGGTTTGGGTCCATTGGGATTGAGTACAGTGGGAGTGAACGGGAAGGGGTTTGGGTCCATTGGGATTGTGTACAGTGGGAGTGAACGGGAAGGGGTTTGTGTCCATTGGGATTGTGTACAGCGGGAGTGAACGGGAAGGGGTTTGGGTCCATTGGGATTGTGCACAGTGGGAGTGAACGGGAAGGGGTTTGGGTCCATTGGGATTGTGTACAGCGGGAGTGAACGGGAAGGGGTTTGGGTCCATTGGGATTGTGTACAGTGGGAGTGAGCGGGAAGGGGTTTGGGTCCATTGGGATTGTGTACAGCGCGAGTGAACGGGAAGGGGTTTGTGTCCTTTGGGATTGTGTACAGTGGGAGTGAGCGGGAAGGGGTTTGGGTCCATTGGGATTGTGTACAGTGGGAGTGAACGGGAAAGGGTTTGGGTCCATTGGGATTGTGTACAGTGGGAGTGAACGGGAAGGGGTTTGGGTCCATTGGGATTGTGTACAGTGGGAGTGAACGGGAAGGTGTTTGGGTCCTTTGGGACTGTGTACAGCGCGAGTGAACAGGAAGGGGTTTGTGTCCTTTGGGATTGTGTACAGTGGGAGTGAACGGGAAGGGGTTTGGGTCCATTGGGATTGTGTACGCTGGGAGTGAACGGGAAGGGGTTTGGGTCCATTGGGATTGTGTACGCTGGGGGTGAACGGGAAGGGGTTTGGGTCCATTGGGATTGTGTACAGTGGGAGTGAACGGGAAGGGGTTTGGGTCCATTGGGATTGTGTACAGTGGGAGTGAACGGGAAGGGGTTTGGGTCCATTGGGATTGAGTACAGTGGGAGTGAACGGGAAGGGGTTTGGGTCCATTGGGATTGTGTACAGTGGGAGTGAACGGGAAGGGGTTTGTGTCCATTGGGATTGTGTACAGTGGGAGTGAACGGGAAGGGGTTTGGGTCCATTGGGATTGTGTACAGTGGGAGTGAACGGGAAGGGGTTTGGGTCCATTGGGATTGTGTACAGTGGGAGTGAACGGGAAGGGGTTTGGGTCCATTGGAGTCTCTGGAATGTTTTTGTTGTTGTTGGTGTGTGAGGCTGGAATGTGTCCTTCGCCGGGCAGCTCCTCTGCAGAAATGTGCAGCTGGTACTTCTCACCAATGAACAGTCCCACCCTGTGCGTGAATGGAATCCCGGTTCGCAATGGGTGCAGTCAGCAGATTGCACCATCGGATGTAATCGGGCCCCGGTTGGAGCGAGAATGGTGAAGGGAGGTCGCCCTGCCCTCCGATCTGGCGCAATCGCCGCCCCGTCGCCAGGCCAGGTGAATTGTTCCGTTCCAGTGTATTTTCGCTGCCCCAGCTGGTCTTCAGCAAACCACGTGCCATAGACTCTCCGCTCGAACCAAGCTCAGCCCCACGGCTGCATGACATTTCCTGATCTCTCTGGATTATCGCGAAGCTACGCTGGAGACCCATTCTGAGGCGCCATTTGCCTTCGCCTGTACCTCTGCAGCCCCCCCCCCCCCCATCTTTTGTGTCCCCCTCCGCACTGAGATTCCTCTGATCCCCTTCCCTCGCTACTCACAGTCGGTGCCGGAGAATGGGGCGATGCGGGGGACACTGCCTCACGTTTGATGCTCTCCGGGTCTTTCAGAGTGGACCATCCTCCACCACCCTCTCCAGGAAGACCAAACATTTCAACACCGGCCAGCCCTCATGCCATGTTTCCAGCAAGGTGATTTTTCATCCATCCAGCAATGTCGCTGTTTTTTTCCAATGAGAATATATTAAAAAGAATCATGATTTTTACAACCGTGTGTGTGTGTCTCTCTCTGTCTCTCCCGTTGCTCCAATTCTTCCGCCTCTGCAGCTTTTCACATGTGAAAATCACTCCGCCTCCAATTGAGCCTATGGCTGACCCTCCCTCGACTCCGACTCAATCGAGCCTGTGGCTTATCCCTCCCTCGACTCCGCCCTCAATCGAGCCAGTGGCCAATCCACCTCCTCGTCAATCGAGCCTGTGGCTAATCCTCCTCCTCCTCGACTCCGCCCTTAATCGAGCCTGTGGCTAATCCTCCTCCTCCTCAACTCCGCCCTTAATCGAGCCTCTGGCTAATCCTCCTCCTCCTCGACTCCGCCCTTAATCGAGCCTGTGGCTAATCCTCCTCCTCCTCGACTCCGCCCTCAATCGAGCCAGTGGCTGACCTCCCTCGGGTCCACCCCCGCAATCTCCCAGTCTCCCCTTGATTTTCCATCTCGCCGTCCAACAATCTCTCGACCAGGGTCTGGGATCCACTCGGCGACTGAGCGACCCACAGTTCTCTGGGGGAGGGGCGGGGGTGAGAACTCCCAACATTCACATCCCTCCGAGCAAAGACACGTCGCCCCGCCTCCGTCCAAAATGGCCAGACCACCCAGCCAGGGGTGGGTGGCGAAACACCGAATTTCACTCCCAAAGGGTCGGCCTCTAAATTTATCCACTGCTCCCTCGTCCTAGACTCCCCCTGAACCTGTGGGACAGCCTCCCTCTCTCTCGCCACACCATCAGGTTCCCGTGGATATCCTGAAATCTCCGATCGAATCCCCCTCTTACTGTGGAAATTATAACAAAGACAAATTCTTCGAGGTTCGATATAAGGAAATTCATTTACACAAATATATGTGCGGAGAGAGAGTCTCCTGGCTTTTTAGCCAGTCCACAACACTCTGAGATTCGATTGCAGGAAGCATATCTTTATAGTCTGAAATAACAGCTTGAAGTAAACAGCCATGTTTATATTAAATAACAGTATGAAGTTTTACAACACCAGGTTAAAGTCCAACAGGTTTGTTTTGAATCACTAGCTTTCGGAGCGCTGCTCCTTCCTCAGGTGAATGAAGAGGTTCCAGAAACATATATATAGACAAATTCAAAGATGCCAGACAATGCTTGGAATGCGAGCATTAGCAGGTGATTAAATCTTTACAGATCCAGAGATGGGGTAACCCCAGGTTAAAGAGGTGTGAATTGTGTCAAGCCAGGACAGTTGGTAGGATTTCGCAGGCCAGATGGTGGGGGATGAATGTAATGTGACATGAATCCCAGGTCCCGGTTGAGGCCGCACTTATGTGTGCGGAACTTGGCTGTAAGTTTCCGCTCGGCGATTCTGCGTTGTCGCGCGTCCTGAAGGCCGCCTTGGAGAACGCTTACCCGGAGATCAGAGGCTGAATGCCCTCGACTGCTGAAGTGTTCCCCGACTGGAAGAGAACATTCCTGCCTGGTGATTGTCGCGCGATGTCCGTTCATTCGTTGTCGCAGCGTCTGCATGGTCTCGCCAATGTACCACGCTTCGGGACATCCTTTCAGGCATCTCCACATCATATATTAAATAAACCTTTGAAGGTATGTAAGATAAAATGCGTAGTATGTATGTTCTTGCCCTTGGCTAAAAACTCAAGTACACATTTTGTTACCTTTCGGGGGACAGTGTGTTTTCATAATAAGGGTGAGCCCAAAATATTAAGCAATATTTCGTTTATGTTACCTGACCTCCTTTCGTTCAAAAGCAGTGTTAAACTATAGAGTCAAGCATTTTCCCAGCATGCTTCTAAGTTGGCAACTCATTAATTTCCCTTCCACAATTCTTTTGGTAGGAGTGGGAAGAGGGGGGAGGAGGTTCTTGTGTCCCTGAAGATAGGGGTGAGCAGAGCTGGGGGGGGGGGGGGGGGGGAGGAAGAGAGACCAAAGCTTGTGGAAGTTTTGGGGGGAGCTGGGTGTCTTTTTTTTTTTGTTAAACCAAATTTTGGCATTTTTTTTCCCTCCAGGAGTTGGGTAAAGATTTTACCAAAGTTGGGGAAAGTTTCGAAGGAGTTTGATCAGAGCTTTTTTTTTTGGGGGGGGGGGGGGAGTTTCCCTTGGGTTGGGGTAAAGTTTGATCAGAGTTGGGGAAAGTTTTCAGGAGTTGGGGAAAGGTTTCAGGAGTTGTGAACGTTTCTCAGCAGCTGGGAAAAGTTTGATCAGAGTTTGGGAAAGTTTTCAGGAATTGGGAAAGTTTGATCAGAGTTGGGAAAGTTTCCCAGGAGTTGGGGAAAGTTTGATCAGAGTTGAGAAAGTTTTCAGGAGTTGGGGAAAGTTTGATCAGAGTTTGGGAAAGTTTTCAGGAGTTGGGGAAAGTTTGATCAGAGTTGAGAAAGTTTTCAGGAGTTGGGGAAAGTTTGATCAGAGTTTGGGAAAGTTTTCAGGAGTTGGGGAAAGTTTGATCAGAGTTGAGAAAGTTTTCAGGAGTTGGGGAAAGTTTGATCAGAGTTGGGAAAGTTTCCCAGGAGTTGGGGAAAGTTTGATCAGAGTTGAGAAAGTTTTCAGGAGTTGGGGAAAGTTTGATCAGAGTTGGGGAAAGTTTTGAGGAGTTGGGGAAAGTTTGATCAGAGTTGAGAAAGTTTTCAGGAGTTGGGGAAAGTTTGATCAGAGTTGGGGAAAGTTTTCAGGAGTTCGGGAAAGTTTGATCAGAGTTGGGGAAGTTTTCAGGAGTTGGGGAAAGTTTGATCAGAGTTGCGAAAGTTTCCCAGGAGTTGGGGAAAGTTTGATCAGAGTTGAGAAAGTTTTCAGGAGTTGGGGAAAGTTTGATCAGAGTTGGGTAAAGTTTCCCAGGAGTTTGGTTAACCCCCCCACCAAGAGATGGGCGCAGTTCCTCCCGTGTTTGAGCCAGTATTACGGAAGATCGGACGCAGTTTTCCGTTCCCGCCATCAGTCTCCCTCCCGCAAGATGTGATTTTTCTGAATGAATTGTTTTCACCTTGGCTCCGCCCCTCCTCAGCTGGTTGCCAGGGCGACGGCCTGTTTGTTTGCGCCTCCCCCCTCCACCAAACTCCCCCCTCAGGCCCCGCCCACACCCTCTTGTCCCGCCTCCCAACGCCCCTCCCCCCAAAGCCACAAAGCAGCACCCCCCACCCCCAGGACAGGGCTCAGCTCTCCAAGGTGTTGGACAGAGGCTGGTGTAATTGAACTTGTTCCTTTCCCCCCCACCCCCATCCCCCCCTCCCACCAGTCCCAAGACCCCTCAACAGGCCAGAGCTACATTGGCAGGTAACAGAGAGAGGGGGTCTTAACTGTACATGGGACAAAAATGGGGGGAAGCGAGAAAGGACAGGGGGGGGGTAACCGTCCCTCTGACAGTGCGGCACTCCCCCAGTACTGACCCTCTGACAGTGCAGAACTCCCTCAGTACGGACCCTCTGACAGTGCGGCGCTACCTCAGTACTGACCCTCTGACAGTGCGGCACTCCCTCAGTACTGACCCTCTGACAGTGCGGCACTCCCTCAGTACTGACCCTCTGGCAGGGCGGCACTCCCTCAGTACTGACCCTCTGACAGTGCAGCACTCCCTCAGTACCGACCCTCTGACAGTGCAGCACTCCCTCAGTACTGACCCTCTGACAGTGTGGCGCTCCCTCAGTACTGACCCTCTGACAGTGCAGCACTCCCTCAGTACTGACCCTCTGACAGTGCGGCGCTACCTCAGTACTGACCCTCTGACAGTGCGGCACTCCCTCAGTACTGACCCTCAGACAGTGCGACACTCCCTCAGTACTGACCCTCTGACAGTGCAGCACTCCCCCAGTACTGACCCTCTGACAGTGCAGCTCTCCCTCAGTACTGACCCTCTGACAGTGCGGTACTGCCTCAGTACTGACCCTCTGACAGTGCAGCACTCCCTCAGTACTTATCCTCTGACAGTGCAGCGCTCCCTCAGTACTGACCCTCTGACAGTGCGGCACTCCCTCAGTACTGACCCTCTGACAGTGCGGCACTCCCTCAGTACTGACCCTCTGACAGTGCGGCACTCCCCCAGTACTGACCCTCTGACAGTGCGGCACTCCCTCAGTACTGACCCTCTGACAGTGCAGCACTCCCTCAGTACTTATCCTCTGACAGTGCAGCGCTCCCTCAGTACTGACCCTCTGACAGTGCGGCACTCCCTCAGTACTTATCCTCTGACAGTGCAGCGCTCCCTCAGTACTGACCCTCTGACAGTGCGGCACTCCCTCAGTACTGACCCTCTGACAGTGCGGCACTCCCTCAGTACTGACCCTCTGACAGTGCGGCACTCCCTCAGTACTGACCCTCTGACAGTGCGGCACTCCCTCAGTACTGACCCTCTGACAGTGCAGCACTCCCTCAGTACTGCCCCTCTGACAGTGCGGCGCTCCCTCAGTACTGACCCTCTGACAGTACGGCACTCCCTCAGTATTGACCCTCTGACAGTGCAGCTGTCCCTCAGTACTGACCCTCTGACAGTGCGGCACTCCCTCAGTACTGACCCTCTGACAGTGCGGCACTCCCTCAGTACTGACCCTCTGACAGTGCAGCACTCCCTCAGTACTGACCCTCTGACAGTGCAGCACTCCCTCAGTACTGACCCTCTGAAAGTGCAGCACTCCCTCAGTACTGACCCTCAGGCAGTCCAGCACCCTCAGTCCTGACCCTCTGACAGTGCAGCACTCCCTCAGTACTGACCCTCTGATAGTGCAGCACTCCCTCAGTACGGACCCTCTGACAGTGCAGCACTCCCTCAGTACTGACTCTCTGACAATGCCGCACTCCCTCAGTACTGACCCTCTGACAGTGCGGCACTCCCTCAGTACTGACCCTCTGACAGCGCAGCACTCCCTCAGTACTGACCCTCTGGCAGTGCGGCACTCCCTCAGTACTGACCCTCTGACACTGCGGCTCCCTCAGTACTGACCCTCTGACACTGCGGCTCCCTCAGTACTGATCCTCTGACAGTGCGGCACTCCCTCAGTACTGACCCTCTGACAGTGCAGCACTCCCTCAGTACTGACCCTCTGACAGTGCGGCACTCCCTCAGTACTGACCCTCTGACAGTGCAGCATTCCCTCAGTACTGACCCTCTGACAGTGCAGCATTCCCTTAGTACTGACCCTCTGACAGTGCAGCACTCCCTCAGTACTGACCCTCTGACAGTGCAGCACTCCCTAAGTACTGACCCTCTGACAGTGCGGTGCTCCCTCAGTACTGACCCTCTGACAGTGCGGCACTCCCTCAGTACTGACCCTCTGACAGTGCGGCACTCCCTCAGTACTGACCCTCTGACAGTGCAGCACTCCCTCAGTACTGACCCTCTGACAGTGCAGCGCTCCCTCAGTACTGACCCTCTGACAGTGCAGCACTCCCTCAGTACTGACCCTCTGACAGTGCAGCACTCCCTCAGTACTAACCCTCTGACAGTGTGGCGCTCCCTCAGTACTGACCCTCTGACAGTGCAGCACTCCCTCAGTACTGACCCTCTGACAGTGCAGCACTCCCTCAGTACTGACCCTCTGACAGTGCAGCACTCCCTCAGTACTGACCCTCTGACAGTGAAGAACTCCCTCAGTACGGACCCTCTGACAGTGCGACACTCCCTCAGTAATGACCCTCTGACAGTGTGGCATTCCCTCAGTACTGACCCTCTGACAGTGCAGCACTCCCTCAGTACTGACCCTCTGACCGTGCGGCACTCCCTCAGTACTGACCCTATGACAGTGTGGCGTTCCCTCAGTACTGACCCTCTGACAGTGCAGCACTCCCTCGGTACTGACCCTCTGACAGTGCAGCTCTCCCTCAGTACTGACCCTCTGACAGTGCAGCACTCCCTCAGTACTGACCCTCTGACAGTGCAGAACTCCCTCAGTACTGACCCTCTGACAGGGCGGCGCGACCTCAGTACTGACCCTCTGACAGTGCGGCACTCCCTCAGTACTGACCCTCAGACAGTGCGACACTCCCTCAGTACTGACCCTCTGACAGTGCGGCACTCCCTCAGTACTGACCCTCTGACAGTGCGGCACTCCCTCAGTACTGACCCTATGACAGTGTGGCACTGCCTCAGTACTGACCCTCTGACAGTGCGGCGTTCCCTCAGTGCTGACCCTCTGACAGTGCAGCACTCCCTCAGTACTGACCCTCTGACAGTGCAGCTCTCCCTCAGTACTGACCCTCTGACAGTGCAGCACTCCCTCAGTATTGACCCTCTGACAGTCCAGCGCTCCCTCAGTACTGACCCTCTGACAGTGCGGCACTCCCTCAGTACTGACCCTCTGACAGTGCGGCACTCCCTCAGTACTGACCCTCTGACAGTGCAGCACTCCCTCAGTACTGACCCTCTGACAGTGCGGCACTCCCCCAGTACTGACCCTCTGACAGGGCGGCACTCCCTCAGTACTGACCCTCTGACAGTGCGGCACTCCCTCAGTACTGACCCTCTGACAGTGCAGCATTCCCTCAGTACTGACCCTCTGACAGTGCGGCACTCCCTCAGTACTGACCCTCTGACAGTGCAGCACTCCCTCAGTACTGACCCTCTGACAGTGCGGCACTCCCTTAGTACTGACCCTCTGACAGTGCGGCACTCCCTCAGTACTGACCCTCTGACAGTGCAGCACTCCCTCAGTACTGACCCTCTGACAGTGCTGCACTCCCTCACTACTGACCCTCTGACAGTGCGGCAGTCCCTCAGTACTGACCCTCTGACAGTGCGGCGCTCCCTCAGTACTGACCCTGTGACAGTGCAGCACTCCCTCAGTACTGACCCTCTGACAGTGCAGCACTCCCTCAGTACTGACCCTCTGACAGTGCAGCACTCCCTTAGTACTGACCCTCTGACAGTGCTGCACTACCTCAGTACTGACCCTCTGACAGTGCAGCACTCCCTCAGTACTGACCCTCTGATAGTGCAGCACTCCCTCAGTACTGACCCTCTGACAGTGCAGCACTCCCTCAGTACTGACCCTCTGACAGTGCGGCACTCCCTTAGTACTGACCCTCTGACAGTGCGGCACTCCCTCAGTACTGACCCTCTGACAGTGCAGCACTCCCTCAGTACTGACCCTCTGACAGTGCGGCACTCCCTCAGTACTGACCCTCTGACAGTGCGGCACTCCCCCAGTACTGACCCTCTGACAGTGCGGCACTCCCTCAGTACTGACCCTCTGACAGTGCAGCACTCCCTCAGTACTTATCCTCTGACAGTGCAGCGCTCCCTCAGTACTGACCCTCTGACAGTGCGGCACTCCCTCAGTACTTATCCTCTGACAGTGCAGCGCTCCCTCAGTACTGACCCTCTGACAGTGCGGCACTCCCTCAGTACTGACCCTCTGACAGTGCGGCACTCCCTCAGTACTGACCCTCTGACAGTGCGGCACTCCCTCAGTACTGACCCTCTGACAGTGCGGCACTCCCTCAGTACTGACCCTCTGACAGTGCAGCACTCCCTCAGTACTGCCCCTCTGACAGTGCGGCGCTCCCTCAGTACTGACCCTCTGACAGTACGGCACTCCCTCAGTATTGACCCTCTGACAGTGCAGCTGTCCCTCAGTACTGACCCTCTGACAGTGCGGCACTCCCTCAGTACTGACCCTCTGACAGTGCGGCACTCCCTCAGTACTGACCCTCTGACAGTGCAGCACTCCCTCAGTACTGACCCTCTGACAGTGCAGCACTCCCTCAGTACTGACCCTCTGAAAGTGCAGCACTCCCTCAGTACTGACCCTCAGGCAGTCCAGCACCCTCAGTCCTGACCCTCTGACAGTGCAGCACTCCCTCAGTACTGACCCTCTGATAGTGCAGCACTCCCTCAGTACGGACCCTCTGACAGTGCAGCACTCCCTCAGTACTGACTCTCTGACAATGCCGCACTCCCTCAGTACTGACCCTCTGACAGTGCGGCACTCCCTCAGTACTGACCCTCTGACAGCGCAGCACTCCCTCAGTACTGACCCTCTGGCAGTGCGGCACTCCCTCAGTACTGACCCTCTGACACTGCGGCTCCCTCAGTACTGACCCTCTGACACTGCGGCTCCCTCAGTACTGATCCTCTGACAGTGCGGCACTCCCTCAGTACTGACCCTCTGACAGTGCAGCACTCCCTCAGTACTGACCCTCTGACAGTGCGGCACTCCCTCAGTACTGACCCTCTGACAGTGCAGCATTCCCTCAGTACTGACCCTCTGACAGTGCAGCATTCCCTTAGTACTGACCCTCTGACAGTGCAGCACTCCCTCAGTACTGACCCTCTGACAGTGCAGCGCTCCCTAAGTACTGACCCTCTGACAGTGCGGTGCTCCCTCAGTACTGACCCTCTGACAGTGCGGCACTCCCTCAGTACTGACCCTCTGACAGTGCGGCACTCCCTCAGTACTGACCCTCTGACAGTGCAGCACTCCCTCAGTACTGACCCTCTGACAGTGCAGCGCTCCCTCAGTACTGACCCTCTGACAGTGCAGCACTCCCTCAGTACTGACCCTCTGACAGTGCAGCACTCCCTCAGTACTAACCCTCTGACAGTGTGGCGCTCCCTCAGTACTGACCCTCTGACAGTGCAGCACTCCCTCAGTACTGACCCTCTGACAGTGCAGCACTCCCTCAGTACTGACCCTCTGACAGTGCAGCACTCCCTCAGTACTGACCCTCTGACAGTGAAGAACTCCCTCAGTACGGACCCTCTGACAGTGCGACACTCCCTCAGTAATGACCCTCTGACAGTGTGGCATTCCCTCAGTACTGACCCTCTGACAGTGCAGCACTCCCTCAGTACTGACCCTCTGACCGTGCGGCACTCCCTCAGTACTGACCCTATGACAGTGTGGCGTTCCCTCAGTACTGACCCTCTGACAGTGCAGCACTCCCTCGGTACTGACCCTCTGACAGTGCAGCTCTCCCTCAGTACTGACCCTCTGACAGTGCAGCACTCCCTCAGTACTGACCCTCTGACAGTGCAGAACTCCCTCAGTACTGACCCTCTGACAGGGCGGCGCGACCTCAGTACTGACCCTCTGACAGTGCGGCACTCCCTCAGTACTGACCCTCAGACAGTGCGACACTCCCTCAGTACTGACCCTCTGACAGTGCGGCACTCCCTCAGTACTGACCCTCTGACAGTGCGGCACTCCCTCAGTACTGACCCTATGACAGTGTGGCACTGCCTCAGTACTGACCCTCTGACAGTGCGGCGTTCCCTCAGTGCTGACCCTCTGACAGTGCAGCACTCCCTCAGTACTGACCCTCTGACAGTGCAGCTCTCCCTCAGTACTGACCCTCTGACAGTGCAGCACTCCCTCAGTATTGACCCTCTGACAGTCCAGCGCTCCCTCAGTACTGACCCTCTGACAGTGCGGCACTCCCTCAGTACTGACCCTCTGACAGTGCGGCACTCCCTCAGTACTGACCCTCTGACAGTGCAGCACTCCCTCAGTACTGACCCTCTGACAGTGCGGCACTCCCCCAGTACTGACCCTCTGACAGGGCGGCACTCCCTCAGTACTGACCCTCTGACAGTGCGGCACTCCCTCAGTACTGACCCTCTGACAGTGCAGCATTCCCTCAGTACTGACCCTCTGACAGTGCAGCACTCCCTCAGTACTGACCCTCTGACAGTGCAGCACTCCCTCAGTACTGACCCTCTGACAGTGCGGCACTCCCTTAGTACTGACCCTCTGACAGTGCGGCACTCCCTCAGTACTGACCCTCTGACAGTGCAGCACTCCCTCAGTACTGACCCTCTGACAGTGCTGCACTCCCTCACTACTGACCCTCTGACAGTGCGGCAGTCCCTCAGTACTGACCCTCTGACAGTGCGGCGCTCCCTCAGTACTGACCCTGTGACAGTGCAGCACTCCCTCAGTACTGACCCTCTGACAGTGCAGCACTCCCTCAGTACTGACCCTCTGACAGTGCAGCACTCCCTTAGTACTGACCCTCTGACAGTGCTGCACTACCTCAGTACTGACCCTCTGACAGTGCAGCACTCCCTCAGTACTGACCCTCTGATAGTGCAGCACTCCCTCAGTACTGACCCTCTGACAGTGCAGCACTCCCTCAGTACTGACCCTCTGACAGTGCGGCACTCCCTTAGTACTGACCCTCTGACAGTGCGGCACTCCCTCAGTACTGACCCTCTGACAGTGCAGCACTCCCTCAGTACTGACCCTCTGACAGTGCGGCACTCCCTCAGTACTGACCCTCTGACAGTGCAGCACTCCCTCAGTACTGACCCTCTGACAGTGCGGCGCTCCCTCAGTACTGACCCTCTGACAGTGCAGCACTCCCTCAGTACTGACCCTCTGACAGTGCAGAACTCCCTCAGTACGGACCCTCTGACAGTGCGGCGCTACCTCAGTACTGACCCTCTGACAGTGCGGCACTCCCTCAGTACTGACCCTCTGACAGTGCGGCACTCCCTCAGTACTGACCCTCAGACAGTGCGACACTCCCTCAGTAATGACCCTCTGACAGTGTGGCATTCCCTCAGTACTGACCCTCTGACAGTGCGGCACTCCCTCAGTACTGACCCTCTGACCGTGCGGCACTCCCTCAGTACTGACCCTATGACAGTGTGGCGTTCCCTCAGTACTGACCCTCTGACAGTGCAGCACTCCCTCAGTACTGACCCTCTGACAGTGCAGCTCTCCCTCAGTACTGACCCTCTGACAGTGCGTCACTCCCTCAGTACTGACCCTCTGACAGTGCAGCACTCCCTCAGTACTGATCCTCTGACAGTACAGCTCTCCCTCAGTACTGACCCTCTGACAGTGCAGCACTCCCTCAGTACTGACGCTCCGACTGTGCAGCACTCCCTCAGTACTGACCCTCTGACAGTGCGGCACTCCCTCAGTACTGACCCTCTGACAGTGCGGCACTCCCTCAGTACTGACCCACTGAAGGTGTGGCACTCCCTCAGTACTGACCCTCTGACAGTGTGGCACTCCCTCAGTACTGACCCTCTGACAGTGCGGCGCTCCCTCAGTACTGACCCTCTGACAGTGCAGCACTCCCTCAGTACTGACCCTCTGACAGTGCGGCACTCCCTTAGTACTGACCCTCTGACAGTGCGGCACTCCCTCAGTACTGACCCTCTGACAGTGCAGCACTCCTTCAGTACTGACCCTCTGACAGTGCTGCACTCCCTCACTACTGACCCTCTGACAGTGCGGCAGTCCCTCAGTACTGACCCTCTGACAGTGCGGCGCTCCCTCAGTACTGACCCTGTGACAGTGCAGCACTCCCTCAGTACTGACCCTCTGACAGTGCAGCACTCCCTCAGTACTGACCCTCTGACAGTGCAGCACTCCCTTAGTACTGACCCTCTGACAGTGCTGCACTACCTCAGTACTGACCCTCTGACAGTGCAGCACTCCCTCAGTACTGACCCTCTGATAGTGCAGCACTCCCTCAGTACTGACCCTCTGACAGTGCAGCACTCCCTCAGTACTGACCCTCTGACAGTGCGGCACTCCCTTAGTACTGACCCTCTGACAGTGCGGCACTCCCTCAGTACTGACCCTCTGACAGTGCAGCACTCCCTCAGTACTGACCCTCTGACAGTGCGGCACTCCCTCAGTACTGACCCTCTGACAGTGCAGCACTCCCTCAGTACTGACCCTCTGACAGTGCAGCGCTCCCTCAGTACTGACCCTCTGACAGTGCAGCACTCCCTCAGTACTGACCCTCTGACAGTGCAGAACTCCCTCAGTACGGACCCTCTGACAGTGCGGCGCTACCTCAGTACTGACCCTCTGACAGTGCGGCACTCCCTCAGTACTGACCCTCTGACAGTGCGGCACTCCCTCAGTACTGACCCTCAGACAGTGCGACACTCCCTCAGTAATGACCCTCTGACAGTGTGGCATTCCCTCAGTACTGACCCTCTGACAGTGCGGCACTCCCTCAGTACTGACCCTCTGACCGTGCGGCACTCCCTCAGTACTGACCCTATGACAGTGTGGCGTTCCCTCAGTACTGACCCTCTGACAGTGCAGCACTCCCTCAGTACTGACCCTCTGACAGTGCAGCTCTCCCTCAGTACTGACCCTCTGACAGTGCGTCACTCCCTCAGTACTGACCCTCTGACAGTGCAGCACTCCCTCAGTACTGATCCTCTGACAGTGCAGCTCTCCCTCAGTACTGACCCTCTGACAGTGCAGCACTCCCTCAGTACTGACGCTCCGACTGTGCAGCACTCCCTCAGTACTGACCCTCTGACAGTGCGGCACTCCCTCAGTACTGACCCTCTGACAGTGCGGCACTCCCTCAGTACTGACCCACTGAAGGTGTGGCACTCCCTCAGTACTGACCCTCTGACAGTGTGGCACTCCCTCAGTACTGACCCTCTGACAGTGCGGCGCTCCCTCAGTACTGACCCTCTGACAGTGCGGCACTCCCTCAGTACTGACCCTCTGACAGTGTGGAACTCCCTCAGTACTGACCCTCTGACAGTGCAGCACTCCCTCAGTACTGACCCTCTGACAGTGCGGCGCTCCCTCAGTACTGACCCTCTGACAGTGCAGCACTCCCTCAGTACTGACCCTCTGACAGTGCAGAACTCCCTCAGTACGGACCCTCTGACAGTGCGGCGCTACCTCAGTACTGACCCTCTGACAGTGCGGCACTCCCTCAGTACTGACCCTCTGACAGTGCGGCACTCCCTCAGTACTGACCCTCTGACCGTGCGGCACTCCCTCAGTACTGACCCTATGACAGTGTGGCGTTCCCTCAGTACTGACCCTCTGACAGTGCAGCACTCCCTCAGTACTGACCCTCTGACAGTGCGGCGCTCCCTCAGTACTGACCCTCTGACAGTGCGGCACTCCCTCAGTACTGACCCTCTGACAGTGCGGCACTCCCTCAGTACTGACCCTCTGACAGTGCAGCTCTCCCTCAGTACTGACCCTCTGACAGTGCGGCACTCCCTCAGTACTGACCCTCTGACAGTGCGGCACTCCCTCAGTACTGACCCTCTGACAGTGCGGCACTCCCTCAGTACTGACCCTCTGACCGTGCGGCACTCCCTCAGTACTGACCCTATGACAGTGTGGCGTTCCCTCAGTACTGACCCTCTGACAGTGCAGCACTCCCTCAGTACTGACCCTCTGACAGTGCGGCGCTCCCTCAGTACTGACCCTCTGACAGTGCGGCACTCCCTCAGTACTGACCCTCTGACAGTGCGGCACTCCCTCAATACTGACCCTCTGACAGTGCAGCTCTCCCTCAGTACTGACCCTCTGACAGTGCAGCTCTCCCTCAGTACTGACCCTCTGACAGTGCGGCACTCCCTCAGTACTGACCCTCTGACAGTGCGGCACTCCCTCAGTGCTGACCCTCTGACAGTGCAGCACTCCCTCAGTACTGATCCTCTGACAGTGCAGCTCTCCCTCAGTACTGACCCTCTGACAGTACGGCACTCCCTCAGTACTGACCCTCTGACAGTGCGGCGCTCCCTCAGTACTGACCCTCTGACAGTGCGGCACTCCCTCAGTACTGACCCTCTGACAGTGCGGCACTCCCTCAGTACTGGCCCTCTGACAGTGCAGCACTCCTTCAGTACTGACCCTCTGACAATGCTGCACTCCCTCACTACTGACCCTCTGACAGTGCGGCAGTCCCTCAGTACTGACCCTCTGACAGTGCGGCGCTCCCTCAGTACTGACCCTGTGACAGTGCAGCACTCCCTCAGTACTGACCCTCTGACAGTGCAGCACTCCCTCAGTACTGACCCTCTGACAGTGCAGCACTCCCTTAGTACTGACCCTCTGACAGTGCTGCACTACCTCAGTACTGACCCTCTGACAGTGCAGCACTCCCTCAGTACTGACCCTCTGATAGTGCAGCACTCCCTCAGTACTGACCCTCTGACAGTGCAGCACTCCCTCAGTACTGACCCTCTGACAGTGCGGCACTCCCTTAGTACTGACCCTCTGACAGTGCGGCACTCCCTCAGTACTGACCCTCTGACAGTGCAGCACTCCCTCAGTACTGACCCTCTGACAGTGCGGCACTCCCTCAGTACTGACCCTCTGACAGTGCAGCACTCCCTCAGTACTGACCCTCTGACAGTGCGGCGCTCCCTCAGTACTGACCCTCTGACAGTGCAGCACTCCCTCAGTACTGACCCTCTGACAGTGCAGAACTCCCTCAGTACGGACCCTCTGACAGTGCGGCGCTACCTCAGTACTGACCCTCTGACAGTGCGGCACTCCCTCAGTACTGACCCTCTGACAGTGCGGCACTCCCTCAGTACTGACCCTCAGACAGTGCGACACTCCCTCAGTAATGACCCTCTGACAGTGTGGCATTCCCTCAGTACTGACCCTCTGACAGTGCGGCACTCCCTCAGTACTGACCCTCTGACCGTGCGGCACTCCCTCAGTACTGACCCTATGACAGTGTGGCGTTCCCTCAGTACTGACCCTCTGACAGTGCAGCACTCCCTCAGTACTGACCCTCTGACAGTGCAGCTCTCCCTCAGTACTGACCCTCTGACAGTGCGTCACTCCCTCAGTACTGACCCTCTGACAGTGCAGCACTCCCTCAGTACTGATCCTCTGACAGTGCAGCTCTCCCTCAGTACTGACCCTCTGACAGTGCAGCACTCCCTCAGTACTGACGCTCCGACTGTGCAGCACTCCCTCAGTACTGACCCTCTGACAGTGCGGCACTCCCTCAGTACTGACCCTCTGACAGTGCGGCACTCCCTCAGTACTGACCCACTGAAGGTGTGGCACTCCCTCAGTACTGACCCTCTGACAGTGTGGCACTCCCTCAGTACTGACCCTCTGACAGTGCGGCGCTCCCTCAGTACTGACCCTCTGACAGTGCGGCACTCCCTCAGTACTGACCCTCTGACAGTGTGGAACTCCCTCAGTACTGACCCTCTGACAGTGCAGCACTCCCTCAGTACTGACCCTCTGACAGTGCGGCGCTCCCTCAGTACTGACCCTCTGACAGTGCAGCACTCCCTCAGTACTGACCCTCTGACAGTGCAGAACTCCCTCAGTACGGACCCTCTGACAGTGCGGCGCTACCTCAGTACTGACCCTCTGACAGTGCGGCACTCCCTCAGTACTGACCCTCTGACAGTGCGGCACTCCCTCAGTACTGACCCTCTGACCGTGCGGCACTCCCTCAGTACTGACCCTATGACAGTGTGGCGTTCCCTCAGTACTGACCCTCTGACAGTGCAGCACTCCCTCAGTACTGACCCTCTGACAGTGCGGCGCTCCCTCAGTACTGACCCTCTGACAGTGCGGCACTCCCTCAGTACTGACCCTCTGACAGTGCGGCACTCCCTCAGTACTGACCCTCTGACAGTGCAGCTCTCCCTCAGTACTGACCCTCTGACAGTGCGGCACTCCCTCAGTACTGACCCTCTGACAGTGCGGCACTCCCTCAGTACTGACCCTCTGACAGTGCGGCACTCCCTCAGTACTGACCCTCTGACCGTGCGGCACTCCCTCAGTACTGACCCTATGACAGTGTGGCGTTCCCTCAGTACTGACCCTCTGACAGTGCAGCACTCCCTCAGTACTGACCCTCTGACAGTGCGGCGCTCCCTCAGTACTGACCCTCTGACAGTGCGGCACTCCCTCAGTACTGACCCTCTGACAGTGCGGCACTCCCTCAATACTGACCCTCTGACAGTGCAGCTCTCCCTCAGTACTGACCCTCTGACAGTGCAGCTCTCCCTCAGTACTGACCCTCTGACAGTGCGGCACTCCCTCAGTACTGACCCTCTGACAGTGCGGCACTCCCTCAGTGCTGACCCTCTGACAGTGCAGCACTCCCTCAGTACTGATCCTCTGACAGTGCAGCTCTCCCTCAGTACTGACCCTCTGACAGTACGGCACTCCCTCAGTACTGACCCTCTGACAGTGCGGCGCTCCCTCAGTACTGACCCTCTGACAGTGCGGCACTCCCTCAGTACTGACCCTCTGACAGTGCGGCACTCCCTCAGTACTGGCCCTCTGACAGTGCGGCACTCCCTCAGTACTGACCCTCTGACAGTGCGGCACTCCCTCAGTACTGACCCTCTGACAGTGCGGCACTCCCTCAGTACTGAACCCCTGACAGTGCGGCACTCCCTCAGTACTGACCCTCTGACAGTGCGGCACTCCCTCAGTACTGACCCTCTGACAGTGCGGCACTCCCTCAGTACTGACCCTCTGACAGTGCGGCACTCCCTCAGTACTGACCCTCTGACAGTGCGGCACTCCCTCAGTACTGACCCTCTGACAGTGCGGCACTCCCTCAGTACTGACCCTCTGACAGTGCGGCACTCCCTCAGTACTGACCCTCTGACAGTGCGGCACTCCCTCAGTACTGACCCTCTGACAGTGCGGCACTCCCTCAGTACTGACCCTCTGACAGTGCGGCACTCCCTCAGTACTGACCCTCTGACAGTGCGGCACTCCCTCAGTACTGACCCTCTGACAGTGTCCCTCAGTACTGACCCCCTGACAGTGCGGCACTCCCTCAGTACTGACCCTCTGACAGTGCGGCACTCCCTCAGTACTGACCCTCTGACAGTGCAGCACTCCCTCAGTACTGACCCTCTGACAGTGCAGCACTCCCTCAGTACTGACCCTCTGACAGTGCGGCGCTCCCTCAGTACTGACCCTCTGACAGTGCGGCACTCCCTCAGTACTGACCCTCTGACAGTGCGGCACTCCCTCAGTACTGACCCTCTGACAGTGCGGCACTCCCTCAGTACTGACCCTCTGACAGTGTGGCACTCCCTCAGTACTGACCCTCTGACAGTGCGGCACTCCCTCAGTACTGACCCTCTGACAGTGCGGCACTCCCTCAGTACTGACCCTCTGACAGTGCGGCACTCCCTCAGTACTGACCCTCTGACAGTGCGGCACTCCCTCAGTACTGACCTTCTGACAGTGCGGCACTCCCTCAGTACTGACCCTCTGACAGTGCGGCACTCCCTCAGTACTGACCCTCTGACAGTGCGGCACTCCCTCAGTACTGACCCTCTGACAGTGCGGCACTCCCTCAGTACTGACCCTCTGACAGTGCGGCACTCCCTCAGTACTGACCCTCTGACAGTGCGGCACTCCCTCAGTACTGACCCTCTGACAGTGCGGCACTCCCTCAGTACTGACCCTCTGACAGTGCGGCACTCCCTCAGTACTGACCCCCTGACAGTGCGGCACTCCCTCAGTACTGACCCTCTGACAGTGCGGCACTCCCTCAGTACTGACCCTCTGACAGTGCGGCACTCCCTCAGTACTGACCCTCTGACAGTGCGGCGCTCCCTCAGTACTGACCCTCTGACAGTGCGGCGCTCCCTCAGCACTGACCCTCTGACAGTGCGGCACTCCCTCAGCACTGACCCTCTGACAGTGCGGCACTCCCTCAGTACTGACCCTCTGACAGTGCAGCATTCCCTCAGTACTGACCCTCTGACAGTGCAGCACTCCCTCAGTACTGACCCTCTGACAGTGCAGCACTCCCTCAGTACTGACCCTCTGACAGTGCGGCACTCCCTTAGTACTGACCCTCTGACAGTGCGGCACTCCCTCAGTACTGACCCTCTGACAGTGCAGCACTCCCTCAGTACTGACCCTCTGACAGTGCTGCACTCCCTCACTACTGACCCTCTGACAGTGCGGCAGTCCCTCAGTACTGACCCTCTGACAGTGCGGCGCTCCCTCAGTACTGACCCTGTGACAGTGCAGCACTCCCTCAGTACTGACCCTCTGACAGTGCAGCACTCCCACAGTACTGACCCTCTGACAGTGCAGCACTCCCTTAGTACTGACCCTCTGACAGTGCTGCACTCCCTCAGTACTGACCCTCTGACAGTGCGGCGCTCCTTCAGTACTGACCCTCTGACAGTGCGGCACTCCCTCAGTACTGACTCTTTAACAGTGCGACACTCCCTCAGTACTGACCCTCTGACAGTGTGGCACTCCCTCAGTACTGACCCTGACAGTGCGGCACTCCCTCAGTACTGACCCTCTGACAGTGCAGCACTCCCTCAGTACTGACCCTCTGACAGTGCGGTGCTCCTTCAGTACTGACCCTCTGGCAGTGCTGCACTCCCTCAGTACTGACTCTTTAACAGTGCGACACTCCCTCAGTACTGACCCTCTGACAGTGCGGCACTCCCTCAGTACTGACCCTCTGACAGTGCAGCACTCCCTCAGTACTGACCCTCTGACAGTGCGGCACTCCCTCAGTACTGACCCTGTGACAGTGTGGCACTCCCTCAGTACTGACCCTGACAGTGCGGCACTCCCTCAGTACTGACCCTCTGACAGTGCGGCACTCCCTCAGTACTGACCCTCTGACAGTGCGGCACTCCCTCAGTACTGACCCACTGAAGGTGTGGCACTCCCTCAGTACTGACCCTCTGACAGTGTGGCACTCCCTCAGTACTGACCCTCTGACAGTGCGGCGCTCCCTCAGTACTGACCCTCTGACAGTGCGGCACTCCCTCAGTACTGACCCTCTGACAGTGCGGCACTCCCTCAGTACTGACCCTCTGACAGTGCGGCACTCCCTCAGTACTGACCCTCTGACAGTGCGGCACTCCCTCAGTACTGACCCTCTGACAGTGCGGCACTCCCTCAGTACTGACCCTCTGACAGTGCGGCACTCCCTCAGTACTGACCCTCTGACAGTGCGGCACTCCCTCAGTACTGACCCTCTGACAGTGCGGCACTCCCTCAGTACTGACCCTCTGACAGTGCGGCACTCCCTCAGTACTGACCCTCTGACAGTGCGGCACTCCCTCAGTACTGACCCTCTGACAGTGCGGCACTCCCTCAGTCCTGACCCTCTGACAGTGCGGCACTCCCTCAGTACTGACCCTCTGACAGTGCGGCACTCCCTCAGTACTGACCCTCTGACAGTGCGGCACTCCCTCAGTACTGACCCTCTGACAGTGCGGCACTCCCTCAGTACTGACCCTCTGACAGTGTCCCTCAGTACTGACCCCCTGACAGTGCGGCACTCCCTCAGTACTGACCCTCTGACAGTGCGGCACTCCCTCAGTACTGACCCTCTGACAGTGCAGCACTCCCTCAGTACTGACCCTCTGACAGTGCAGCACTCCCTCAGTACTGACCCTCTGACAGTGCGGCGCTCCCTCAGTACTGACCCTCTGACAGTGCAGCACTCCCTCAGTACTGACCCTCTGACAGTGCGGCACTCCCTCAGTACTGACCCTCTGACAGTGCGGCACTCCCTCAGTACTGACCCTCTGACAGTGCGGCACTCCCTCAGTACTGACCCTCTGACAGTGCGGCACTCCCTCAGTACTGACCCTCTGACAGTGCGGCACTCCCTCAGTACTGACCCTCTGACAGTGCGGCACTCCCTCAGTACTGACCCTCTGACAGTGCGGCACTCCCTCAGTACTGACCTTCTGACAGTGCGGTACTACCTCAGTACTGACCCTCTGACAGTGCGGCACTCCCTCAGTACTGACCCTCTGACAGTGCGGCACTCCCTCAGTACTGACCCTCTGACAGTGCGGCACTCCCTCAGTACTGACCCTCTGACAGTGCGGCACTCCCTCAGTACTGACCCTCTGACAGTGCGGCACTCCCTCAGTACTGACCCTCTGACAGTGCGGCACTCCCTCAGTACTGACCCTCTGACAGTGCGGCACTCCCTCAGTACTGACCCCCTGACAGTGCGGCACTCCCTCAGTACTGACCCTCTGACAGTGCGGCACTCCCTCAGTACTGACCCTCTGACAGTGCGGCACTCCCTCAGTACTGACCCTCTGACAGTGCGGCGCTCCCTCAGTACTGACCCTCTGACAGTGCGGCGCTCCCTCAGCACTGACCCTCTGACAGTGCGGCACTCCCTCAGCACTGACCCTCTGACAGTGCAGCACTCCCTCAGTACTGACCCTCTGACAGTGCAGCACTCCCTCAGTACTGACCCTCTGACAGTGCGGCGCTCCTTCAGTACTGACCCTCTGGCAGTGCTGCACTCCCTCAGTACTGACTCTTTAACAGTGCGACACTCCCTCAGTACTGACCCTCTGACAGTGTGGCACTCCCTCAGTACTGACCCTGACAGTGCGGCACTCCCTCAGTACTGACCCTCTGACAGTGCAGCACTCCCTCAGTACTGACCCTCTGACAGTGCGGTGCTCCTTCAGTACTGACCCTCTGGCAGTGCTGCACTCCCTCAGTACTGACTCTTTAACAGTGCGACACTCCCTCAGTACTGACCCTCTGACAGTGCGGCACTCCCTCAGTACTGACCCTCTGACAGTGCAGCACTCCCTTAGTACTGACCCTGACAGTGCGGCACTCCCTCAGTACTGACCCTCTGACAGTGCGGCACTCCCTCAGTACTGACCCTCTGACAGTGTGGCACTCCCTCAGTACTGACCCTGACAGTGCGGCACTCCCTCAGTACTGACCCTCTGACAGTGCAGCACTCCCTCAGTACTGACCCTCTGACAGTGCAGCACTCCCTCAGTACTGACCCTCTGACAGTGCGGCACTCCCTCAGTACTGACCCTCTGACAGTGCGGCACTCCCTCAGTACTGACCCTCTGACAGTGCGGCACTCCCTCAGTACTGACCCTCTGACAGTGCAGCACTCCCTCAGTACTGACCCTCTGACAGTGCAGCTCTCCCTCAGTACTGACCCTCTGGCAGTGCGGCACTCCCTCAGTACTGACCCTCTGACAGTACGGCACTCCCTCAGTACTGACCCTCTGACAGTGCGGCACTCCCTCAGTACTGACCCTCTGACAGTGCGGCACTCCCTCAGTACTGACCCTCTGACAGTGCAGCACTCCCTCAGTACTGACCCTCTGACAGTGCAGCTCTCCCTCAGTACTGACCCTCTGACAGTGCGGCACTCCCTCAGGACTGACCCTCTGACAGTGCAGCACTCCCTCAGTACTGACCCTCTGACAGTGCAGCACTCCCTCAGTACTGACCCTCTGACAGTGCAGCACTCCCTCAGTACTGACCCTCTGACAGTGAAGAACTCCCTCAGTACGGACCCTCTGACAGTGCGACACTCCCTCAGTAATGACCCTCTGACAGTGTGGCATTCCCTCAGTACTGACCCTCTGACAGTGCAGCACTCCCTCAGTACTGACCCTCTGACCGTGCGGCACTCCCTCAGTACTGACCCTATGACAGTGTGGCGTTCCCTCAGTACTGACCCTCTGACAGTGCAGCACTCCCTCGGTACTGACCCTCTGACAGTGCAGCTCTCCCTCAGTACTGACCCTCTGGCAGTGCGGCACTCCCTCAGTACTGACCCTCTGACAGTGCGGCGCTCCCTCAGTACTGACCCTCTGACAGTGCGGCACTCCCTCAGTACTGATCCTCTGACAGTGCGGCACTCCCTCAGTACTGACCCTCTGGCAGTGCGGCACTCCCTCAGTACTGACCCTCTGACAGTGCAGCACTCCCTCAGTACTGACCCTCTGACAGTGCAGCACTCCCTCAGTACTGACCCTCTGACAGTGCAGAACTCCCTCAGTACGGACCCTCTGACAGTGCGGCACTCCCTCAGTACTGACCCTCTGACAGTGCAGCACTCCCTCAGTACTGACCCTCTGACAGTGCAGAACGACCTCAGTACTGACCCTCTGACAGGGCGGCGCGACCTCAGTACTGACCCTCTGACAGTGCGGCACTCCCTCAGTACTGACCCTCAGACAGTGCGACACTCCCTCAGTACTGACCCTCTGACAGTGCGGCACTCCCTCAGTACTGACCCTCTGACAGTGCGGCACTCCCTCAGTACTGACCCTATGACAGTGTGGCACTGCCTCAGTACTGACCCTCTGACAGTGCGGCGTTCCCTCAGTGCTGACCCTCTGACAGTGCAGCACTCCCTCAGTACTGACCCTCTGACAGTGCAGCTCTCCCTCAGTACTGACCCTCTGACAGTGCAGCACTCCCTCAGTATTGACCCTCTGACAGTCCAGCGCTCCCTCAGTACTGACCCTCTGACAGTGCGGCACTCCCTCAGTACTGACCCTCTGACAGTGCGGCACTCCCTCAGTACTGACCCTCTGACAGTGCAGCACTCCCTCAGTACTGACCCTCTGACAGTGCGGCACTCCCCCAGTACTGACCCTCTGACAGGGCGGCACTCCCTCAGTACTGACCCTCTGACAGTGCGGCACTCCCTCAGTACTGACCCTCTGACAGTGCAGCATTCCCTCAGTACTGACCCTCTGACAGTGCAGCACTCCCTCAGTACTGACCCTCTGACAGTGCAGCACTCCCTCAGTACTGACCCTCTGACAGTGCGGCACTCCCTTAGTACTGACCCTCTGACAGTGCGGCACTCCCTCAGTACTGACCCTCTGACAGTGCAGCACTCCCTCAGTACTGACCCTCTGACAGTGCTGCACTCCCTCACTACTGACCCTCTGACAGTGCGGCAGTCCCTCAGTACTGACCCTCTGACAGTGCGGCGCTCCCTCAGTACTGACCCTGTGACAGTGCAGCACTCCCTCAGTACTGACCCTCTGACAGTGCAGCACTCCCACAGTACTGACCCTCTGACAGTGCAGCACTCCCTTAGTACTGACCCTCTGACAGTGCTGCACTACCTCAGTACTGACCCTCTGACAGTGCAGCACTCCCTCAGTACTGACCCTCTGATAGTGCAGCACTCCCTCAGTACTGACCCTCTGACAGTGCAGCACTCCCTCAGTACTGACCCTCTGACAGTGCGGCACTCCCTTAGTACTGACCCTCTGACAGTGCGGCACTCCCTCAGTACTGACCCTCTGACAGTGCAGCACTCCCTCAGTACTGACCCTCTGACAGTGCGGCACTCCCTCAGTACTGACCCTCTGACAGTGCAGCACTCCCTCAGTACTGACCCTCTGACAGTGCGGCGCTCCCTCAGTACTGACCCTCTGACAGTGCAGCACTCCCTCAGTACTGACCCTCTGACAGTGCAGAACTCCCTCAGTACGGACCCTCTGACAGTGCGGCGCTACCTCAGTACTGACCCTCTGACAGTGCGGCACTCCCTCAGTACTGACCCTCTGACAGTGCGGCACTCCCTCAGTACTGACCCTCAGACAGTGCGACACTCCCTCAGTAATGACCCTCTGACAGTGTGGCATTCCCTCAGTACTGACCCTCTGACAGTGCGGCACTCCCTCAGTACTGACCCTCTGACCGTGCGGCACTCCCTCAGTACTGACCCTCTGACCGTGCGGCACTCCCTCAGTACTGACGCTCCGACTGTGCAGCACTCCCTCAGTACTGACCCTCTGACAGTGCGGCACTCCCTCAGTACTGACCCTCTGACAGTGCGGCACTCCCTCAGTACTGACCCACTGAAGGTGTGGCACTCCCTCAGTACTGACCCTCTGACAGTGTGGCACTCCCTCAGTACTGACCCTCTGACAGTGCGGCGCTCCCTCAGTACTGACCCTCTGACAGTGCGGCACTCCCTCAGTACTGACCCTCTGACAGTGTGGAACTCCCTCAGTACTGACCCTCTGACAGTGCAGCACTCCCTCAGTACTGACCCTCTGACAGTGCGGCTCTCCCTCAGTACTGATCCTCTGACAGTGCGACACTCCCTCAGTACTGACCCTCTGACAGTGCAGCACTCCCTCAGTACTGACCCTCTGACAGTGCGGCACTCCCTCAGTACTTACCCTCTGACAGTGCAGCACTCCCTCAGTACTGACCCTCTGACAGTGCGGCGCTCCCTCAGTACTGACCCTCTGACAGTGCAGCACTCCCTCAGTACTGACCCTCTGACAGTGCAGAACTCCCTCAGTACGGACCCTCTGACAGTGCGGCGCTACCTCAGTACTGACCCTCTGACAGTGCGGCACTCCCTCAGTACTGACCCTCTGACAGTGCGGCACTCCCTCAGTACTGACCCTCTGACTGTGCGGCACTCCCTCAGTACTGACCCTATGACAGTGTGGCGTTCCCTCAGTACTGACCCTCTGACAGTGCAGCACTCCCTCAGTACTGACCCTCTGACAGTGCGGCGCTCCCTCAGTACTGACCCTCTGACAGTGCGGCACTCCCTCAGTACTGACCCTCTGACAGTGCGGCACTCCCTCAGTACTGACCCTCTGACAGTGCAGCTCTCCCTCAGTACTGACCCTCTGACAGTGCGGCACTCCCTCAGTACTGACCCTCTGACAGTGCGGCACTCCCTCAGTACTGACCCTCTGACAGTGCGGCACTCCCTCAGTACTGACCCTCTGACCGTGCGGCACTCCCTCAGTACTGACCCTATGACAGTGTGGCGTTCCCTCAGTACTGACCCTCTGACAGTGCAGCACTCCCTCAGTACTGACCCTCTGACAGTGCGGCGCTCCCTCAGTACTGACCCTCTGACAGTGCGGCACTCCCTCAGTACTGACCCTCTGACAGTGCGGCACTCCCTCAATACTGACCCTCTGACAGTGCAGCTCTCCCTCAGTACTGACCCTCTGACAGTGCGGCACTCCCTCAGTACTGACCCTCTGACAGTGCGGCACTCCCTCAGTGCTGACCCTCTGACAGTGCAGCACTCCCTCAGTACTGATCCTCTGACAGTGCAGCTCTCCCTCAGTACTGACCCTCTGACAGTACGGCACTCCCTCAGTACTGACCCTCTGACAGTGCGGCGCTCCCTCAGTACTGACCCTCTGACAGTGCGGCACTCCCTCAGTACTGACCCTCTGACAGTGCGGCACTCCCTCAGTACTGGCCCTCTGACAGTGCGGCACTCCCTCAGTACTGACCCTCTGACAGTGCGGCACTCCCTCAGTACTGACCCTCTGACAGTGCGGCACTCCCTCAGTACTGACCCCCTGACAGTGCGGCACTCCCTCAGTACTGACCCTCTGACAGTGCGGCACTCCCTCAGTACTGACCCTCTGACAGTGCGGCACTCCCTCAGTACTGACCCTCTGACAGTGCGGCACTCCCTCAGTACTGACCCTCTGACAGTGCGGCACTCCCTCAGTACTGACCCTCTGACAGTGCGGCACTCCCTCAGTACTGACCCTCTGACAGTGCGGCACTCCCTCAGTACTGACCCTCTGACAGTGCGGCACTCCCTCAGTACTGACCCTCTGACAGTGCGGCACTCCCTCAGTACTGACCCTCTGACAGTGCGGCACTCCCTCAGTACTGACCCTCTGACAGTGCGGCACTCCCTCAGTACTGACCCTCTGACAGTGTCCCTCAGTACTGACCCCCTGACAGTGCGGCACTCCCTCAGTACTGACCCTCTGACAGTGCGGCACTCCCTCAGTACTGACCCTCTGACAGTGCAGCACTCCCTCAGTACTGACCCTCTGACAGTGCAGCACTCCCTCAGTACTGACCCTCTGACAGTGCGGCGCTCCCTCAGTACTGACCCTCTGACAGTGCAGCACTCCCTCAGTACTGACCCTCTGACAGTGCGGCACTCCCTCAGTACTGACCCTCTGACAGTGCGGCACTCCCTCAGTACTGACCCTCTGACAGTGCGGCACTCCCTCAGTACTGACCCTCTGACAGTGCGGCACTCCCTCAGTACTGACCCTCTGACAGTGCGGCACTCCCTCAGTACTGACCCTCTGACAGTGCGGCACTCCCTCAGTACTGACCCTCTGACAGTGCGGCACTCCCTCAGTACTGACCTTCTGACAGTGCGGCACTCCCTCAGTACTGACCCTCTGACAGTGCGGCACTCCCTCAGTACTGACCCTCTGACAGTGCGGCACTCCCTCAGTACTGACCCTCTGACAGTGCGGCACTCCCTCAGTACTGACCCTCTGACAGTGCGGCACTCCCTCAGTACTGACCCTCTGACAGTGCGGCACTCCCTCAGTACTGACCCTCTGACAGTGCGGCACTCCCTCAGTACTGACCCTCTGACAGTGCGGCACTCCCTCAGTACTGACCCCCTGACAGTGCGGCACTCCCTCAGTACTGACCCTCTGACAGTGCGGCACTCCCTCAGTACTGACCCTCTGACAGTGCGGCACTCCCTCAGTACTGACCCTCTGACAGTGCGGCGCTCCCTCAGTACTGACCCTCTGACAGTGCGGCGCTCCCTCAGCACTGACCCTCTGACAGTGCGGTGCTCCTTCAGTACTGACCCTCTGGCAGTGCTGCACTCCCTCAGTACTGACTCTTTAACAGTGCGACACTCCCTCAGTACTGACCCTCTGACAGTGCGGCACTCCCTCAGTACTGACCCTCTGACAGTGCAGCACTCCCTCAGTACTGACCCTCTGACAGTGCGGCACTCCCTCAGTACTGACCCTGTGACAGTGTGGCACTCCCTCAGTACTGACCCTGACAGTGCGGCACTCCCTCAGTACTGACCCTCTGACAGTGCGGCACTCCCTCAGTACTGACCCTCTGACAGTGCGGCACTCCCTCAGTACTGACCCACTGAAGGTGTGGCACTCCCTCAGTACTGACCCTCTGACAGTGTGGCACTCCCTCAGTACTGACCCTCTGACAGTGCGGCGCTCCCTCAGTACTGACCCTCTGACAGTGCGGCACTCCCTCAGTACTGACCCTCTGACAGTGCGGCACTCCCTCAGTACTGACCCTCTGACAGTGCGGCACTCCCTCAGTACTGACCCTCTGACAGTGCGGCACTCCCTCAGTACTGACCCTCTGACAGTGCGGCACTCCCTCAGTACTGACCCTCTGACAGTGCGGCACTCCCTCAGTACTGACCCTCTGACAGTGCGGCACTCCCTCAGTACTGACCCTCTGACAGTGCGGCACTCCCTCAGTACTGACCCTCTGACAGTGCGGCACTCCCTCAGTACTGACCCTCTGACAGTGCGGCACTCCCTCAGTACTGACCCTCTGACAGTGCGGCACTCCCTCAGTACTGACCCTCTGACAGTGCGGCACTCCCTCAGTACTGAAATCTGACAGTGCGGCACTCCCTCAGTACTGACCCTCTGACAGTGCGGCACTCCCTCAGTACTGACCCTCTGACAGTGCGGCACTCCCTCAGTACTGACCCTCTGACAGTGTCCCTCAGTACTGACCCCCTGACAGTGCGGCACTCCCTCAGTACTGACCCTCTGACAGTGCGGCACTCCCTCAGTACTGACCCTGACAGTGCAGCACTCCCTCAGTACTGACCCTCTGACAGTGCAGCACTCCCTCAGTACTGACCCTCTGACAGTGCGGCGCTCCCTCAGTACTGACCCTCTGACAGTGCAGCACTCCCTCAGTACTGACCCTCTGACAGTGCGGCACTCCCTCAGTACTGACCCTCTGACAGTGCGGCACTCCCTCAGTACTGACCCTCTGACAGTGCGGCACTCCCTCAGTACTGACCCTCTGACAGTGCGGCACTCCCTCAGTACTGACCCTCTGACAGTGCGGCACTCCCTCAGTACTGACCCTCTGACAGTGCGGCACTCCCTCAGTACTGACCCTCTGACAGTGCGGCACTCCCTCAGTACTGACCTTCTGACAGTGCGGTACTCCCTCAGTACTGACCCTCTGACAGTGCGGCACTCCCTCAGTACTGACCCTCTGACAGTGCGGCACTCCCTCAGTACTGACCCTCTGACAGTGCGGCACTCCCTCAGTACTGACCCTCTGACAGTGCGGCACTCCCTCAGTACTGACCCTCTGACAGTGCGGCACTCCCTCAGTACTGACCCTCTGACAGTGCGGCACTCCCTCAGTACTGACCCTCTGACAGTGCGGCACTCCCTCAGTACTGACCCCCTGACAGTGCGGCACTCCCTCAGTACTGACCCTCTGACAGTGCGGCACTCCCTCAGTACTGACCCTCTGACAGTGCGGCACTCCCTCAGTACTGACCCTCTGACAGTGCGGCGCTCCCTCAGTACTGACCCTCTGACAGTGCGGCGCTCCCTCAGCACTGACCCTCTGACAGTGCGGCACTCCCTCAGCACTGACCCTCTGACAGTGCAGCACTCCCTCAGTACTGACCCTCTGACAGTGCAGCGCTCCCTCAGTACTGACCCTCTGACAGTGCGGCGCTCCTTCAGTACTGACCCTCTGGCAGTGCTGCACTCCCTCAGTACTGACTCTTTAACAGTGCGACACTCCCTCAGTACTGACCCTCTGACAGTGTGGCACTCCCTCAGTACTGACCCTGACAGTGCGGCACTCCCTCAGTACTGACCCTCTGACAGTGCAGCACTCCCTCAGTACTGACCCTCTGACAGTGCGGTGCTCCTTCAGTACTGACCCTCTGGCATTGCTGCACTCCCTCAGTACTGACTCTTTAACAGTGCGACACTCCCTCAGTACTGACCCTCTGACAGTGCGGCACTCCCTCAGTACTGACCCTCTGACAGTGCAGCACTCCCTCAGTACTGACCCTCTGACAGTGCGGCACTCCCTCAGTACTGACCCTGTGACAGTGTGGCACTCCCTCAGTACTGACCCTGACAGTGCGGCACTCCCTCAGTACTGACCCTCTGACAGTGCGGCACTCCCTCAGTACTGACCCTGTGACAGTGTGGCACTCCCTCAGTACTGACCCTGACAGTGCGGCACTCCCTCAGTACTGACCCTCTGACAGTGCAGCACTCCCTCAGTACTGACCCTCTGACAGTGCAGCACTCCCTCAGTACTGACCCTCTGACAGTGCGGCACTCCCTCAGTACTGACCCTCTGACAGTGCGGCACTCCCTCAGTACTGACCCTCTGACAGTGCGGCACTCCCTCAGTACTGACCCTCTGACAGTGCAGCACTCCCTCAGTACTGACCCTCTGACAGTGCAGCTCTCCCTCAGTACTGACCCTCTGGCAGTGCGGCACTCCCTCAGTACTGACCCTCTGACAGTACGGCACTCCCTCAGTACTGACCCTCTGACAGTGCGGCACTCCCTCAGTACTGACCCTCTGACAGTGCGGCACTCCCTCAGTACTGACCCTCTGACAGTGCAGCACTCCCTCAGTACTGACCCTCTGACAGTGCAGCTCTCCCTCAGTACTGACCCTCTGACAGTGCGGCACTCCCTCAGGACTGACCCTCTGACAGTGCAGCACTCCCTCAGTACTGACCCTCTGACAGTGCGGCACTCCCTCAGTACTGACCCTCTGACAGTGCAGCACTCCCTCAGTACTGACCCTCTGACAGTGCAGCTCTCCCTCAGTACTGACCCTCTGACAGTGCGGCACTCCCTCAGTACTGACCCTCTGACAGTACGGCACTCCCTCAGTACTGACCCTCTGACAGTGCGGCACTCCCTCAGTACTGACCCTCTGACAGTGCGGCACTCCCTCAGTACTGACCCTCTGACAGTGCAGCACTCCCTCAGTACTGACCCTCTGACAGTGCAGCTCTCCCTCAGTACTGACCCTCTGACAGTGCGGCACTCCCTCAGGACTGACCCTCTGAGAGAGGCCTGGGTGGAAGTGCACCCACCCACAGAGCTGCCTGCGATCAGTGTGCTGTCCAGCGGGTAACGAGAAAGGTGAATGTTCCCCTCGGCCACTCGGTTAGGAGTATCAGAGCGAGGACATCTCGCTGCAGGTACACGGGGCGT
Organism: Scyliorhinus torazame; assembly: GCF_047496885.1. Lineage (NCBI taxonomy): Eukaryota > Metazoa > Chordata > Chondrichthyes > Carcharhiniformes > Scyliorhinidae > Scyliorhinus > Scyliorhinus torazame. The sequence goes on along the minus strand of NW_027307995.1, from coordinate 93,613 downwards.
TGGTGAGGCCGCTCCTGGAGCGCGGCGTCCTGTTCCCGGTCTCCCTACCCAAGGAAGGAACACCCTTGCCCCTCGAGGGAGGGTAACGGAGGTTTCACCAGGACTGGCTCCCGGGGAGAGAGGGATTGTCCTGCCCACGAGGAGAGATCGAGGAGAACGGGTCCACATTATATCGCGTGTCGCTGAGTGAGCCTGTCCGGCCCTGGCTCGATGATGGGCGAGGTAGTCTGGAGGGGGCCCAATGGTGCATTTCGTCAGCTGTTTTAATGCCATTGCCTCGAGGCGACCGACCCCTCGTTGAGTCTGGTGGCCTTCGGAAGGCGCAGGCGTCTCCCAAAGGCCACCACAGGCGGCAGTACAAGTGACCGCCATCTCGGTGGGGGGGGGTGCTGGGGTCGATCGGAGGGTGGGGGTCGGCGTATCGAAGGGCGTATTCGGCGGGAGGTTTTGAAGTTAGGATGTAGAATGGTCGATTGTTCTCACTCAGGCTCTTCCACCCTGTCTCCCCCCCCCCCCCCCGTTCTCCCCACAGCTTCAATGTGCGTTGCAGTGGCCGGCTCCCACCCAGACGCGAACCCCCGCCTGCGACGCCCGCCAGCCCCGCCATGACTTACCGCAGCAGCGGCTTCTTCCGCCGGTCGCCGCCCCCGCCCGTGCCCCTGCTGCCCCCGCCGCCCCCCCCCCCCCCAGCTGCGGGCCGGCCTGGCGCTGGCCAGCCTGGGGGGCATCGCCCAGATCACGCCCTCCCTCTTCCTCAGCAGCGGCAACGTGGCGGCCAACCGGCACACGGTGTACACCCGGGGCGTGACCTGCATCGTCAACGCCACCATGGAGTTGAGCAGCCCGCGGTGGCCCGACATCGAGTACCTGAAGGTGCCCCTGCCCGACCTGCCCCACGCCCCGCTCTCCCTCTACTTCGACACCGTGGCCGACAAGATCCAGCAGGTGGCGCGGAAGAACGGCCGGACGCTGGTGCACTGCGTGGCGGGGGTCAGTCGCTCCTCCACCCTCTGCATCGCCTACCTGATGAAGCACCACAAGCAGAGCCTGCTGGAGGCCCACGACTGGGTGAAGGCCCGCCGACCCGTCATCCGGCCAAACTACGGCTTCTGGCGGCAGCTGATCGACTACGAGAGGCGCCTCTTTGGCAAGAACAGTGTGCGGATGGTACCCACGCCCGTGGGGATGATACCCGACGTCTACGAGAAGGAAACAAGAGGACTCATCCCTTATTGGTCCTTTAGATAAAGATTCCCAAAACACAACCGGGTCACCGCCTCATCATTGGGGGGGGGGGGGGGGGGGGGGGGGGGGGGGGGGCGGGGTCTGTACTCATTGGAGTTCAGAAGGATGAGGGGACGGGGAGAGGATGTTTCCACATGGAGGAAAAACTAGAAGCAGATCAGGGTGTCTGGGTTGAGGGAGGGGAGAGTGACTGGGTTGAGGGAGGGGAGGGTGACTGGGTTGAGGGAGGGGAGGGTGAGTCGGTTGAGGGAGGGTGACTGGGTTGAGGGAGGGGAGGGTGACTGGGTTGGGGGAGGGGAGGGTGACTGGGTTGAGGGAGGGGAGGGTGACTGGGTTGAGGGTGGGGAGGGTGATTTGGTTGAGGGTGGGGAGGGTGATTTGGTTGAGGGTGGGGAGGGTGACTGGGTTGAGGGTGAGTGACTGGGTTGAGGGAGGGGAGGGTGACTGGGTTGAGGGAGGGGAGGGTGACTGGGTTGAGGGAGGGGAGGGTGATTTGGTTGAGGGTGGGGAGGGTGACTCGGTTGAGGGAGGGGAGGGTGACTGGGTTGAGGGAGGGGAGGGTGACTGGGCTGAGGGAGGGGAGAGTGAGGGTGGGGAGGGCGAGTCGGTTGAGGGGGGGAGACTGGGTTGAGGGAGGGGAGGGTGAGTCGGTTGAGGGACAGTGACTGGTTTGAGGGATGGGAGAGTGACTGGGTTGAGGGTGAGTGACTGGGTTGAGGGAGGGGAGGGTGACTGGGTTGAGGGAGGGTGACTGGGTTGAGGGAGGGGAGGGTGACTGGGTTGAGGGAGGGTGACTGGGTTGAGGGAGGGGAGGGTGACTGGGTTGAGGGAGGGGCGGGTGACTGGGTTGAGGGAGGGGAGGGTGACTGGGCTGAGGGAGGGGAGAGTGAGGGTGGGGAGGGCGAGTCGGTTGAGGGGGGGAGACTGGGTTGAGGGAGGGGAGGGTGACTGGGTTGAGGGAGGGGAGGGTGACTGGGTTGAGGGAGGGGAGAGTGACTGGGTTGAGGGAGGGGAGGGTGACTGGGTTGAGGGAGGGGAGGGTGACTGGGTTGAGGGAGGGGAGGGTGACTGGGTTGAGGGAGGGTGACTGGGTTGAGGGAGGGGAGGGTGACTGGGTTGAGGGAGGGGAGAGTGAGGGTGGGGAGGGCGAGTCGGTTGAGGGAGGGTGACTGGGTTGAGGGAGGGTGACTGGGTTGAGGGAGGGGAGAGTGTCTGGGTTGAGGGAGGGGAGGGTGACTGGGTTGAGGGAGGGGAGGGTGACTGGGTTGAGGGAGGGGAGGGTGACTGGGTTGAGGGAGGGTGACTGGGTTGAGGGAGGGGAGGGTGACTGGGTTGAGGGATGGGAGAGTGACTGGGCTGAGGGAGGGGAGGGTGACTGGGTTGAGGGAGGGGCGGGTGACTGGGTTGAGGGAGGGGAGAGCGACTGGGTTGAGGGAGGGGAGGGTGACTGAGCTGAGGGAGGGGAGAGAGGGTGGGGAGGGCGAGTCGGTTGAGGGAGGGTGACCGGGTTGAGGGAGGGGAGGGCGAGTCGGTTGAGGGAGGGGAGGGTGACTGTGTTGAGGGAGGGGAGGGCGAGTCGGTTGAGGGAGGGGAGGGTGACTGGGCTGAGGGAGGGGAGAGTGACTGGGTTGAGGGAGGGGAGGGTGAGTCGGTTGAGGGAGGGGAGGGTGACTGGGTTGAGGGAGGGAAAGGTGACTGGGTTGAGGGAGGGGAGGGTGATTGGGTTGAGGGAGGGGAGGGTGACTGGGTTGAGGGAGGGGAGGGTGAGTCGGTTGAGGGAGGGGCGGGTGACTGGGTTGAGGGAGGGGAGGGTGATTGGGTTGAGGGAGGGGAGAGCGACTGGGTTGAGGGAGGGGAGGGTGACTGGGCTGAGGGAGAGGAGAGTGAGGGTGGGGAGGGCGAGTCGGTTGATGGAGGGAGACTGGGTTGAGGGAGGGGAGGGTGACTGGGTTGAGGGAGGGGAGGGTGACTGGGTTGAGGGAGGGTGACTGGGTTGAGGGAGGGGAGGGTGACTGGGTTGAGGGAGGGGAGGGTGACTGGGTTGAGGGAGGGGAGGGTGACTGGGTTGAGGGAGGGTGACTGGGTTGAGGGAGGGGAGGGTGACTGGGTTGAGGGAGGGAAGGGTGACTGGGTTGAGGGAGGGGAGAGTGAGGGTGGGGAGGGTGAGTCGGTTGAGGGAGGGGAGGGTGACTGGGTTGAGGGAGGGGAGGGTGACTGGGTTGAGGGAGGGGAGAGTGACTGGGTTGAGGGAGGGGAGGGTGACTGGGTTGAGGGAGGGTGACTGGGTTGAGGGAGGGGAGGGTGACTGGGTTGAGGGAGGGGAGGGTGACTGGGTTGAGGGAGGGGAGGGTGACTGGGTTGAGGGAGGGGAGAGTGAGGGTGGGGAGGGTGAGTCGGTTGAGGGAGGGGAGGGTGACTGGGTTGAGGGAGGGGGAGGGTGACTGGGTTGAGGGAGGGGAGAGTCAGGGTGGGGAGGGCGAGTCGGTTGAGGGAGGGAGACTGGGTTGAGGGAGGGAGACTGGATTGAGGGAGGGGAGGGTGACTGGGCTGAGGGAGGGGAGAGTCAGGGTGGGGAGGGCGAGTCGGTTGAGGGAGGGAGACTGGGTTGAGGGAGGGGAGGGTGACTGGGTTGAGGGAGGGGAGGGTGACTGGATTGAGGGAGGGGAGGGTGACTGGGTTGAGGGAGAGTGACTGGGTTGAGGGAGGGGAGGGTGACTGGGTTGAGGGAGGGGAGGGTGACTGGGTTGAGGGAGGGGAGGGTGACTGGGTTGAGGGAGGGGAGGGTGACTGGGTTGAGGGAGGGGAGGGTGACTGGGTTGAGGGAGGGGAGGGTGACTGGGTTGAGGGAGGGGAGGGTGACTGGGTTGAGGGAGGGGAGGGTGACTGGGTTGAGGGAGGGGAGGGTGACTGGGTTGAGGGAGGGGAGGGTGACTGGCTTGAGGGAGGGGAGGGTGACTGGCTTGAGGGAGGGGAGGGTGACTGGGTTGAGGGAGGGGAGGGCGAGTCGGTTGAGGGAGGGTGACTGGGTTGAGGGAGGGGAGGGTGACTGGGTTGAGGGAGGGGAGAGTGAGGGTGGGGAGGGTGAGTCGGTTGAGGGAGGGTGACTGGGTTGAGGGAGGGGAGGGTGACTGGGTTGAGGGAGGGGAGGGTGAGTCCGTTGAGGGAGGGGAGGGTGACTGGTTTGAGGGAGGGGAGGGTGACTGGGTTGAGGGAGTGGAGTGGGTTGAGGGAGGGGAGGGAGAGACGGTTGAGGGAGGGGAGGGTGACTGGTTTGAGGGAGGGGAGGGGAGAGTGAGTCGGTTGAGGTAGGGAATATACAGTGAATGGTAGAACCCTCAAGACTATTGAAAGTCAAAGAGATCTAGGAGTACAGGTCCACAGGTCATTGAAAGGGGCAACACAGGTGGAGAAGGTAGTCAAGAAGGCATACGGCATGCTTGCCTTCATTGGCCGGGGCATTGAGTATAAGAATTGGCAAGTCATGTTGCAGCTGTATAGAACCTTAGTTAGACCACACTTGGAGTATAGTGTTCAATTCTGGTCGCCACACTACCAGAAGGATGTGGAGGCTTTAGCGAGGGTGCAGAAGAGATTTACCAGAATGTTGCCTGGTATGGAGGGCATAAGCTATGAGGAGCGATTGAATAAACTCGGTTTGTTCTCACTGGAACGAAGGAGGTTGAGGGGCGACCTGATAGAGGTATACAAAATTATGAGGGGCATAGACAGAGTGGATAGACAGAGGCTTTTCCCCAGGGTAGAGGGGTCAATTACTAGGGGGCACAGGTTTAAGGTGAGAGGGGCAAGGTTTAGAGTAGATGTACGAGGCAAGTTTTTTACGCAGAGGGTAGTGGGTGCCTGGAACTCACTACCGGAGGAGGTGGTGGAAGCAGGGACGATAGGGACATTTAAGGGGCATCTTGACAAATATATGAATAGGATGGGAATAGAGGGATACGGACCCAGGAAGTGTAGAAGATTGTAGTTTAGTCGGGCAGCATGGTCGGCACGGGCTTGGAGGGCCGAAGGGCCTGTTCCTGTGCTGTACATTTCTTTGTTCTAATCTCATTGTGAAGAGAAATCTGGCCTGGATCTTGGTGTAGATCTTAATCATACAGTGGAGCGAGCTCTGTACTGGATCACAGTGAAGATTTTAATCCCGTTAAGGAGATATCTGCCCCATTCCTGTATCTGGAGGGGAGGGGGGTAGACAGCTTCCTGAGGGGGACCCAACTGACGGGGGAGCAGCAGAGGGGCAGATTGAGGGACTTGCCAGTCCACCAGAGTCGATTTGCAGCCTGTGACCCAGCCCCACATCTTATCCTGAGATTTGTCAAGCCTGGGGAGGGTGCAGGAGGGAGGGAGGGAGGGTGGAGGAGGGAGGGAGGGAGGGTGGAGGAGGGAGGGAGGGAGGAGGAGGGAGGGAGGGAGGGTGAGGAGGGAGGGAGGGAGGGTGGAGGAGGGAGGGAGGGAGGAGGAGGAGGGAGGGAGGGAGGGTGAGGAGGGAGGGAGGGAGGGTGAGGTGGGAGGGAGGGAGGGTGGAGGAGGGAGGGAGGGAGGAGGAGGAGGGAGGGAGGGAGGGTGAGGAGGGAGGGAGGGAGGGTGAGGTGGGAGGGAGGGAGGGTGAGGAGGGAGGGAGGGAGGGTGAGGAGGGAGGGAGGGAGGGTGAGGAGGGAGCAGTCTGCTCTGCAAGGTGATGGCGGTGTTCCTGCTCAGAGAGATGGTGTCTGATACAGTTTGTGTGATAAGTAAACCCATCGGACACTCTCTCCGGGTACATTAACCCATCGGACGCTCTCCCCGGGTACATTAACCCATCGGACACTCTCTCCCCGGGTACATTAACCCATCGGACACTCTCTCCCCGGGTACATTAACCCATCGGACACTCTCCCCGGGTACATTAACCCATCGGACACACTCTCCCCGGGTACATTAACCCATCGGACACACTCTCCCCGGGTACATTAACCCATCGGACACACTCCCCGGGTACATTAACCCATCGGACACACTCTCCCCGGGTACATTAACCCATCGGACACACTCTCCCCGGGTACATTAACCCATCGGACACACTCTCCCCGGGTACATTAACCCATCGGAAACTCTCCCGGGTACATTAACCCATCGGACACTCTCCCCGGGTACAATAAACCATCGGACACACTCTCCCCGGGTACATTAACCCATCGGAAACTCTCCCGGGTACATTAACCCATCGGATACTCTCCCCGGGTACATTAACCCATCGGACACTCTCCCCGGGTACATTAACCCATCGGACACTCTCCCCGGGTACATTAACCCATCGGAAACTCTCCCGGGTACATTAACCCATCGGACACTCTCCCCGGGTACATTAACCCATCGGACACTCTCCCCGGGTACATTAACCCATCGGACACTCTCCCCGGGTACATTAACCCATCGGACACTCTCCCCGGGTACATTAACCCATCGGACACTCTCCCCGGGTACATTAACCCATCGGAAACTCTCTCCCCGGGTACATTAACCCATCGGACACTCTCCCCGGGTACATTAACCCATCGGACACTCTCTCCCCGGGTACATTAACCCATCGGACACTCTCCCCGGGTACATTAACCCATCGGACACTCTCCCCGGGTACATTAACCCATCGGAAACTCTCCCGGGTACATTAACCCATCGGACACTCTCCCCGGGTACATTAACCCATCGGACACTCTCCCGGGGTACATTAACCCATCGGACACTCTCCCCGGGTACATTAACCCATCGGACACTCTCCCCGGGTACAATAAACCATCGGACACACTCTCCCCGGGTACATTAACCTATCGGAAACTCTCCCGGGTACATTAACCCATCGGATACTCTCCCCGGGTACATTAACCCATCGGACACTCTCCCCGGGTACATTAACCCATCGGACACTCTCCCCGGGTACATTAACCCATCGGACACTCTCCCGGGGTACATTAACCCATCGGACACTCTCCCCGGGTACATTAACCCATCGGACACTCTCCCCGGGTACATTAACCCATCGGACACTCTCCCCGGGTACATTAACCCATCGGAAACTCTCCCGGGTACATTAACCCATCGGACACTCTCCCCGGGTACATTAACCCATCGGACACTCTCCCCGGGTACATTAACCCATCGGACACTCTCCCCGGGTACATTAACCCATCGGACACTCTCCCCGGGTACATTAACCCATCGGACACTCTCCCCGGGTACATTAACCCATCGGAAACTCTCTCCCCGGGTACATTAACCCATCGGACACTCTCCCCGGGTACATTAACCCATCGGACACTCTCTCCCCGGGTACATTAACCCATCGGACACTCTCTCCCCGGGTACATTAACCCATCGGACACTCTCCCCGGGTACATTAACCCATCGGAAACTCTCCCGGGTACATTAACCCATCGGACACTCTCCCCGGGTACATTAACCCATCGGACACTCTCCCCGGGTACATTAACCCATCGGACACTCTCCCCGGGTACATTAACCCATCGGAAACTCTCCCGGGTACATTAACCCATCGGACACTCTCCCCGGGTACATTAACCCATCGGACACTCTCCCCGGGTACATTAACCCATCGGACACTCTCCCCGGGTACATTAACCCATCGGACACTCTCCCCGGGTACATTAACCCATCGGACACTCTCCCCGGGTACATTAACCCATCGGAAACTCTCTCCCCGGGTACATTAACCCATCGGACACTCTCCCCGGGTACATTAACCCATCGGACACTCTCTCCCCGGGTACATTAACCCATCGGACACTCTCCCCGGGTACATTAACCCATCGGACACTCTCCCCGGGTACATTAACCCATCGGAAACTCTCCCGGGTACATTAACCCATCGGACACTCTCCCCGGGTACATTAACCCATCGGACACTCTCCCGGGGTACATTAACCCATCGGACACTCTCCCCGGGTACATTAACCCATCGGACACTCTCCCCGGGTACAATAAACCATCGGACACACTCTCCCCGGGTACATTAACCTATCGGAAACTCTCCCGGGTACATTAACCCATCGGATACTCTCCCCGGGTACATTAACCCATCGGACACTCTCCCCGGGTACATTAACCCATCGGACACTCTCCCCGGGTACATTAACCCATCGGACACTCTCCCGGGGTACATTAACCCATCGGACACTCTCCCCGGGTACATTAACCCATCGGACACTCTCCCCGGGTACATTAACCCATCGGACACTCTCCCCGGGTACATTAACCCATCGGAAACTCTCCCGGGTACATTAACCCATCGGACACTCTCCCCGGGTACATTAACCCATCGGACACTCTCCCCGGGTACATTAACCCATCGGACACTCTCCCCGGGTACATTAACCCATCGGACACTCTCCCCGGGTACATTAACCCATCGGACACTCTCCCCGGGTACATTAACCCATCGGAAACTCTCTCCCCGGGTACATTAACCCATCGGACACTCTCCCCGGGTACATTAACCCATCGGACACTCTCTCCCCGGGTACATTAACCCATCGGACACTCTCTCCCCGGGTACATTAACCCATCGGACACTCTCCCCGGGTACATTAACCCATCGGACACTCTCCCCGGGTACATTAACCCATCGGACACTCTCCCCGGGTACATTAACCCATCGGACACTCTCCCCGGGTACATTAACCCATCGGACACTCTCCCCGGGTACATTAACCCACACGAAACTCACCCCGGGTACATTAACCCATCGAAAACTCTCTCCCCGGGTACATTAACCCATCGGACACTCTCCCCGGGTACATTAACCCATCGGACACTCTCTCCCCGGGTACATTAACCCATCGGACACTCTCCCCGGGTACATTAACCCATCGGACACTCTCCCCGGGTACATTAACCCATCGGACACTCTCCCCGGGTACAATAACCCATCGGACACTCTCCCCGGGTACATTAACCCATCGGACACTCTCCCCGGGTACATTAACCCATCGGACACTCTCCCCGGGTACAATAACCCATCGGACACTCTCCCCGGGTACATTAACCCATTGTACACTCTCCCCGGGTACATTAACCCATCGGACACTCTCCCCGGGTACATTAACCCATCGGAAACTCTCCCGGGTACATTAACCCATCGGACACTCTCCCCGGGTACATTAACCCATCGGACACTCTCCCCGGGTACATTAACCCATCGGACACTCTCCCCGGGTACATTAACCCATCGGAAACTCTCCCGGGGTACATTAACCCATCGGACACTCTCCCCGGGTACATTAACCCATCGGACACTCTCCCCGGGTACATTAACCCATCGGACACTCTCCCCGGGTACATTAACCCATCGGACACTCTCCCCGGGTACATTAACCCATCGGACACTCTCCCCGGGTACATTAACCCATCGGAAACTCTCCCGGGTACATTAACCCATCGGACACTCTCCCCGGGTACATTAACCCATCGGACACTCTCCCGGGGTACATTAACCCATCGGACACTCTCCCCGGGTACATTAACCCATCGGACACTCTCCCCGGGTACAATAAACCATCGGACACACTCTCCCCGGGTACATTAACCCATCGGAAACTCTCCCGGGTACATTAACCCATCGGATACTCTCCCCGGGTACATTAACCCATCGGACACTCTCCCCGGGTACATTAACCCATCGGACACTCTCCCCGGGTACATTAACCCATCGGACACTCTCCCCGGGTACATTAACCCATCGGACACTCTCCCGGGGTACATTAACCCATCGGACACTCTCCCCGGGTACATTAACCCATCGGACACTCTCCCCGGGTACATTAACCCATCGGACACTCTCCCCGGGTACATTAACCCATCGGAAACTCTCCCGGGTACATTAACACATCGGACACCCTCCCCGGGTACATTAACCCATCGGACACTCTCCCCGGGTACATTAACCCATCGGACACTCTCCCCGGGTACATTAACCCATCGGAAACTCTCCCCGGGTACATTAACCCATCGGACACTCTCCCCGGGTACATTAACCCATCGGAAACTCTCTCCCCGGGTACATTAACCCATCGGACACTCTCCCCGGGTACATTAACCCATCGGACACTCTCTCCCCGGGTAGATTAACCCATCGGACACTCTCCCCGGGTACATTAACCCATCGGACACTCTCCCCGGGTACATTAACCCATCGGACACTCTCCCCGGGTACAATAACCCATCGGACACTCTCCCCGGGTACATTAACCCATCGGACACTCTCCCCGGGTACATTAACCCATCGGACACTCTCACCGGGTACAATAACCCATCGGACACTCTCCCCGGGTACATTAACCCATCGTACACTCTCCCCGGGTACATTAACCCATCGGACACTCTCCCCGGGTACATTAACCCATCGGAAACTCTCCCGGGTACATTAACCCATCGGACACTCTCCCCGGGTACATTAACCCATCGGACACTCTCCCCGGGTACATTAACCCATCGGACACTCTCCCCGGGTACATTAACCCATCGGAAACTCTCCCGGGGTACATTAACCCATCGGACACTCTCCCCGGGTACATTAACCCATCAGACACTCTCCCCGGGTACATTAACCCATCGGACACTCTCCCCGGGTACATTAACCCATCGGACACTCTCCCCGGGTACATTAACCCATCGGACACTCTCCCCGGGTACATTAACCCATCGGAAACTCTCCCGGGTACATTAACCCATCGGACACTCTCCCCGGGTACATTAACCCATCGGACACTCTCCCCGGGTACATTAACCCATCGGACACTCTCCCCGGGTACATTAACCCATCGGACACTCTCCCCGGGTACATTAACCCATCGGACACTCTCCCCGGGTACATTGACCCATCGGAAACTCTCCCGGGTACATTAACCCATCGGACACTCTCCCCGGGTACATTAACCCATCGGACACACTCTCCCGGGTACATTAACCCATCGGACACTCTCCCCGGGTACATTAACCCATCGGACACTCTCTCCCCGGGTAGATTAACCCATCGGACACTCTCCCCGGGTACATTAACCCATCGGACACTCTCCCCGGGTACATTAACCCATCGGACACTCTCCCCGGGTACAATAACCCATCGGACACTCTCCCCGGGTACATTAACCCATCGGACACTCTCCCCGGGTACATTAACCCATCGGACACTCTCCCCGGGTACAATAACCCATCGGACTCTCTCCCCGGGTACATTAACCCATCGTACACTCTCCCCGGGTACATTAACCCATCGGACACTCTCCCCGGGTACATTAACCCATCGGAAACTCTCCCGGGTACATTAACCCATCGGACACTCTCCCCGGGTACATTAACCCATCGGACACTCTCCCCGGGTACATTAACCCATCGGACACTCTCCCCGGGTACATTAACCCATCGGAAACTCTCCCGGGGTACATTAACCCATCGGACACTCTCCCCGGGTACATTAACCCATCAGACACTCTCCCCGGGTACATTAACCCATCGGACACTCTCCCCGGGTACATTAACCCATCGGACACTCTCCCCGGGTACATTAACCCATCGGACACTCTCCCCGGGTACATTAACCCATCGGAAACTCTCCCGGGTACATTAACCCATCGGACACTCTCCCCGGGTACATTAACCCATCGGACACTCTCCCCGGGTACATTAACCCATCGGACACTCTCCCCGGGTACATTAACCCATCGGACACTCTCCCCGGGTACATTAACCCATCGGACACTCTCCCCGGGTACATTGACCCATCGGAAACTCTCCCGGGTACATTAACCCATCGGACACTCTCCCCGGGTACATTAACCCATCGGACACACTCTCCCGGGTACATTAACCCATCGGACACTCTCCCCGGGTACATTAACCCATCGGACACTCCCCGGGTACAATAACCCATCGGACACTCTCCCCGGGTACATTAACCCATCGGACACACTCTCCCCGGGTACATTAACCCATCGGACTCACTCTCCCGGGTACATTAACCCATCGGACACTCTCCCCGGGTACATTAACCCATCGGACACTCTCTCCGGGTACATGAACCCATCGGACACACTCTCCCCGAGTACATTAACCCATCGGACTCTCTCCCCGGGTACATTAACCCATCGGACACTCTCCCCGGGTACATTAACCCATCGGACACTCTCCCCGGGTACATTAACCCATCGGACACTCTCTCCCCGGGTACATTAACCCATCGGACACTCTCTCCCCGGGTACATTAACCCATCGGACACTCTCTCCCCGGGTACATTAACCCATCGGACACTCTCCCCGGGTACATTAACCCATCGGACACACTCTCCCCGGGTACATTAACCCATCGGACACACTCTCCCCGGGTACATTAACCCATCGGACACACTCTCCCCGGGTACATTAACCCATCGGACACACTCTCCCCGGGTACATTAACCCATCGGACACACTCTCCCCGGGTACATTAACCAATCGGACACACTCTCCCCGGGTACATTAACCCATCGGAAACTCTCCCGGGTACATTAACCCATCGGACACTCTCCCCGGGTACAATAAACCATCGGACACATTCTCCCCGGGTACATTAACCCATCGGAAACTCTCCCGGGTACATTAACCCATCGGATACTCTCCCCGGGTACATTAACCCATCGGACACTCTCCCCGGGTACATTAACCCATCGGACACTCTCCCCGGGTACATTAACCCATCGGACACTCTCCCCGGGTACAATAACCCATCGGACACTCTCCCGGGGTACATTAACCCATCGGACACTCTCCCCGGGTACATTAACCCATCGGACACTCTCCCCGGTTACATTAACCCATCGGACACTCTCCCCGGGTACATTAACCCATCGGAAACTCTCCCGGGTACATTAACCCATCGGACACTCTCCCCGGGTACATTAACCCATCGGACACTCTCCCCGGGTACATTAACCCATTGGACACTCTCCCCGGGTACATTAACCCATCGGACCCTCTCCCCGGGTACATTAACCCATCGGACACGCTCCCCGGGAACATTAACCCATCGGACACTCTCTCCCCGGGTACATTAACCCATCGGACACTCTCCCCGGGTACATTAACCCATCGGACACTCTCTCCCCGGGTACATTAACCCATCGGACACTCTCCCCGGGTACATTAACCCATCGGACACTCTCCCCGGGTACATTAACCCATCGGACACTCTCCCCGGGTACAATAACCCATCGGACACTCTCCCCGGGTACATTAACCCATCGGACACTCTCCCCGGGTACATTAACCCATCGGACACTCTCTCCGGGTACAATAACCCATCGGACACTCTCCCCGGGTACATTAACCCATCGGACACTCTCCCCGGGTACATTAACCCATCGGACACTCTCCCCGGGTACATTAACCCATCGGAAACTCTCCCGGGTACATTAACCCATCGGACACTCTCCCCGGGTACATTAACCCATCGGACACTCTCCCCGGGTACATTAACCCATCAGAAACTCTCCCGGGTACATTAACCCATCGGACACTCTCCCCGGGTACATTAACCCATCGGACACTCTCCCCGGGTACATTAACCCATCGGACACTCTCCCCGGGTACATTAACCCATCGGACAATCTCCCCGGGTACATTAACCCATCGGACACTCTACCCGGGTACATTAACCCATCGGAAACTCTCCCGGGTACATTAACCCATCGGACACTCTCCCCGGGTACATTAACCCATCGGACACACTCTCCCGGGTACATTAACCCATCGGACACTCTCCCCGGGTACATTAACCCATCGGACACTCTCTCCGGGTACATTAACCCATCGGACACACTCTCCCCGAGTACATTAACCCATCGGACTCTCTCCCCGGGTACATTAACCCATCGGACACTCTCCCCGGGTACATTAACCCATCGGACACTCTCCCCGGGTACATTAACCCATCGGACACTCTCTCCCCGGGTACATTAACCCATCGGACACTCTCTCCCCGGGTACATTAACCCATCGGACACACTCTCCCCGGGTACATTAACCCATTGTAAACACTCTCTCTCCCCGGGTGCATTAACCCATTGTAAACACTCTCTCTCCCCGGGTACATTAACCCATTGTAAACTCTCTCTCTCCCCGGGTACATTAACCCATTGTAAACACTCTCTCTCCCCGGGTACATTAACCCATTGTAACCTCTCACTCTCCCCGGGTACATTAACACATTGTAAACTCTCTCTCTCTCCCCGGGTACATTATCCCATTGTAAACTCTCTCTCCCTCCCCGGGTACATTAATCCATTGTAAACTCTCTCTCTCCCCGGGTACATTAACCCATTGTAAACACTCTCTCTCTCCGGGTACATTAACCCATTGTAAACTCTCTCTCTCCCCGGGTACATTAACCCATTGTAAACTCTCTCTCTCTCCCCGGGTACATTAACCCATTGTAAACACTCTCTCTCCCCGGGTACATTAACCCATTGTAAACTCTCTCCCCGGGTACTTTAACCCACTGTAAACTCTCTCTCTCTCCCCGGGTACATCAACCCATTGTAAACTCTCTCTCTCTCCCGGGTACATTAACCCATTGTAAACTCTCTCTCTCCCCGGGTACATTAACCCATTGTAAACACTCTCTCTCCCCGGGTACATTAACCCATTGTAAACTCTCTCCCTCCCCGGGTACATTAACCCATTGTATACTCTCTCTCTCCCCGGGTACATTAACCCATTGTAAACACTCTCTCGCTACCCGGGTACATTAACCCATTGTAAACTCTCTCTCTCCCCCGGGTACATTAACCCATTGTAAACTCTCTCTCTCCGGGTACATTAACCCATTGTAAACTCTCTCTCTCCCCGGGTACATTAACCCTTTGTAAACACTCTCTCGCTCCCCGGGTACATTAACCCATTGTAAACTCTCTCTCTCTCCCCGGGTACTTTAACCCATTGGAAACTCTCTCTCTCCCCGGGTACATTAACCCATTGTAAACACTCTCTCTCCCCGGGTACATTAACCCGTTGTAAACATTCTCCCTCCCGGGTACATTAACCCATTGTAAACTCTCTCTCTCCCCGGGTACATTAACCCATTGTAAACTCTCTCTCTCCCCGGGTACATTAACCCATTGTAAACTCTCTCTCTCCCCGGGTACATTAACCCGTTGTAAACACTCTCCCTCCCGGGTACATTACCCCATTGTAAACTCTCTCTCTCCCCGGGTACATTAACCCATTGTAAATTCTCTTTCTCCCCGGGTACATTAACCCATTGTAAACTCTCTCTCTCCCCGGGTACATTAACCCATTGTAAACACTCTCTCTCTCCCCGGGTACATTAACCCATTATAAACTCGCTCTCTCCCCGGGTACATTAACCCATTGTAAACACTCTCTCTCTCCGGTTACATTAATCCATTGTAAACTCTCTCTCCCCGGGTACATTAACCCATTGTAAACTCTCTCTCTCCCCGGGTACATTAACCCATTGTAAACTCTCTATCTCCCCGGATACATTAACCCATTGTAAACTCTCTCTCTCCCCGGGTACATTAACCCATTGTAAACACTCTCTCGCTCCCCGGGTACATTAACCCATTGTAAACACTCTCTCTCCCCAGGTACATTAACCCATTGTAAACTCTCTCTCTCTCCGGGTACATTAACCCATTGTAAACTCTCTCTCTCTCCCCGGGTACATTAACCCATTGTAAATACTCTCTCGCTCCCCGGGTACATTAACCCATTGTAAACACTCTCTCTCCCCGGGTACATTAACCCATTGTAAACTCTCTCTCGCCCCGGATACATTAACCCATTGTAAACTCTCTCTCTCCCCGGGTACATTAACCCATTGTAAACTCTCTCTCCCCGGATACATTAACCCATTGTAAACTCTCTCTCTCTCTCCCGGGTACATTAACCCATTGTAAACACTCTCCCTCCCCGGATACATTAACCCATTGTAAACTCTCTCTCTATCCCCGGGTACATTAACACATTGTAAACCCTCTCTCACCGGGTACATTAACCCATTGTAAACACTCTCTCTCCCCGGGTACATTAACCCATTGTAAACACTCTCTCCCTCCCCGGATACATTAACACATTGTAAACTCTCTCTCCCCGGGTACATTAACCCATTGTAAACTCTTTCTCTCCCCGGGTACATTAACCCATTGTAAACACTCTCTCTCCCGGGTACATTAACCCATTGTAAATACTCTCTCTCGCCGGGTACATTAACCCATTGAAAACTCTCTCTCTCCCGGGTACATTAACCCATTGTAAACACCCTCTCTCCCCGGGTACATTAACCCATTGTAAACTCTCTCTCTCTCACCGGTTACATTAACCCATTGTAAACACTCTCTCTCTCCCCGGGTACAGTAACCCATTGTAAAATCTCTCTCTCCCCGGGTACATTAAACCATTGTAAACTCTCTCTCTCTCCCCGGGTACATTAACCCATTGTAAACTCTCTCTCCCCGGATACATTAACCCATTGTAAACTCTCTCTCTCTCTCCCGGGTACATTAACCCATTGTAAACACTCTCCCTCCCCGGATACATTAACCCATTGTAAACTCTCTCTCTATCCCCGGGTACATTAACACATTGTAAACCCTCTCTCACCGGGTACATTAACCCATTGTAAACACTCTCTCTCCCCGGGTACATTAACCCATTGTAAACACTCTCTCCCTCCCCGGGTACATTAACACATTGTAAACTCTCTCTCCCCGGGTACATTAACCCATTGTAAACTCTCTCTCTCCCCGGGTACATTAACCCATTGTAAACACTCTCTCTCCCGGGTACATTAACCCATTGTAAATACTCTCTCTCGCCGGGTACATTAACCCATTGAAAACTCTCTCTCTCCCGGGTACATTAACCCATTGTAAACACCCTCTCTCCCCGGGTACATTAACCCATTGTAAACTCTCTCTCTCTCACCGGTTACATTAACCCATTGTAAACACTCTCTCTCTCCCCGGGTACAGTAACCCATTGTAAAATCTCTCTCTCTCCCCGGGTACATTAAACCATTGTAAACTCTCTCTCTCTCCCCGGGTACATTAACCCATTGTAAACTCTCTCTCTCTCCCCGGTACATTAACCCATTGTAAACTCTCTCTCTCTCTCCGGGTACATTAACCCATTGTAAACGCTCTCTCTCTCCCCGGGTACATTAACCCATTGAAAACACTCTCTCTCCCCGGGTACATTAACCCATTGTAAACTCTCTCTCTCCCCGGATACATTAACCCATTGTAAACTCTCTCTCTCTCTCCCGGGTACATTAACCCATTGTAAACTCTCTCTCCCCGGATACATTAACCCATTAGAAACTCTCTCTCTCCCCGGGTACATTAACCCATTGTAAACACTCTCTCTCCAGGTACATTAACCCATTGTAAACTCTCTCTCTCTCCGGGTACATTAACCCATTGTAAACACTCTCTCTCCCCGGGTACATTAACCCATTGTAAACTCTCTCTCTCTCCGGGTACATTAACCCATTGTAAACACTCTCTCTCCCCGGGTACATTAACCCATTGAAAACACTCTCTCTCCCCGGGTACATTAACCCATTGTAAACTCTCTCTCTCTCCGGGTACATTAACCCAATGTAAACACTCTCTCTCCCCGGGTACATTAACCCATTGTAAACTCTCTCACTCTCCGGGTACATCAACCCATTGTAAACTCTCTCTCTCTCCGGGTACAATAACCCATTGTAAACACTCGCTCTCTACCCGGGTACATTAACCCATTGTAAACTCTCTCTCTCTCCCCGGATACATTAACCCATTGTAAACTCTCTCTCTCTCCCCGGGTACATCAACGCATTGTAAACTCTCTCTCTCTCCCGGGTACATTAACCCATTGTAAACTCTCTCTCTCCCCGGGTACATTAACCCATTGTAAACACTCTCTCTCCCCGGGTACATTAACCCATTGTAAACTCTCTCCCTCCCCGGGTACATTAACCCATTGTATACTCTCTCTCTCTCCCCGGGTACATTAACCCATTGTAAACACTCTCTCGCTCCCCGGGTACATTAACCCATTGTAAACTCTCTCTCTCCCCCGGGTACATTAACCCATTGTAAACTCTCTCTCTCCGGGTACATTAACCCATTGTAAACTCTCTCTCTCCCCGGGTACATTAACCCTTTGTAAACACTCTCTCGCTCCCCGGGTACATTAACCCATTGTAAAATCTCTCTCCCCGGATACATTAACCCATTGTAAACTCTCTCTCTCTCTCCCGGGTACATTAACCCATTGTAAACACTCTCCCTCCCCGGATACATTAACCCATTGTAAACTCTCTCTCTCCCCGGGTACATTAACACATTGTAAACCCTCTCTCCCCGGGTACATTAACCCATTGTAAACACTCTCTCTCCCCAGGAACATTAACCCATTGTAAACACTCTCTCCCCGGGTACATTAACCCATTGTAAACTCTCTCTCTCCCCGGGTACATTAACCCATTGTAAACACTCTCTCTCCCGGGTACATTAACCCATTGTAAACACTCTCTCGCCGGGTACATTAACCCATTGTAAACTCTCTCTCTCCCGGGTACATTAACCCATTGTAAACACTCTCTCTCCCCGGGTACATTAACCCATTGTAAACTCTCTCTCCCCTTGTACATTAACCCATTGTAAACTCTCTCTCTCTCACCGGTTACATTAACCCATTGTAAACACTCTCTCTCTCCCCGGGTACAGTAACCCATTGTAAAATCTCTCTCTCTCCCCGGGTACATTAACCCATTGTAAACTCTCTCTCTCTCCCCGGGTACATTAACCCATTGTAAACTCTCTCTCTCTCTCCGGGTACATTAACCCATTGTAAACGCTCTCTCTCTCCCCGGGTACATTAACCCATTGTAAACTCTCTCTCTCCACGGATACATTAACCCATTGTAAACTCTCTCTCTCTCTCCCGGGTACATTAACCCATTGTAAACTCTCTCTCCCCGGGTACATTAACCCATTGTAAACTCTCTCCCACCGGGTACATTAACCCATTGTAAACACTCTCTCTCCCCGGATACATTAACCCATTATAAACTCTCTCTCTCCCCGGGTACATTAACCCTTTGTAAACTCTCTCTCCCCGGGTACATTAACCCATTGTAAACTCTCTCTCGCTCCCGGGTACATTAAACCATTGTAAACACTCTCTCGCCCCGGGTACATTAACCCATTGTAAACTCTCTCTCTCTCCGGGTACATTAACCCATTGTAAACACTCTCCCCGGGTACATTAACCAATCGGACACACTCTCCCCGGGTACATTAACCCATCGGAAACTCTCCCGGGTACATTAACCCATCGGACACTCTCCCCGGGTACAATAAACCATCGGACACATTCTCCCCGGGTACATTAACCCATCGGAAACTCTCCCGGGTACATTAACCCATCGGATACTCTCCCCGGGTACATTAACCCATCGGACACTCTCCCCGGGTACATTAACCCATCGGACACTCTCCCCGGGTACATTAACCCATCGGACACTCTCCCCGGGTACATTAACCCATCGGACACTCTCCCGGGGTACATTAACCCATCGGACACTCTCCCCGGGTACATTAACCCATCGGACACTCTCCCCGGTTACATTAACCCATCGGACACTCTCCCCGGGTACATTAACCCATCGGAAACTCTCCCGGGTACATTAACCCATCGGACACTCTCCCCGGGTACATTAACCCATCGGACACTCTCCCCGGGTACATTAACCCATTGGACACTCTCCCCGGGTACATTAACCCATCGGACACTCTCCCCGGGTACATTAACCCATCGGACACGCTCCCCGGGAACATTAACCCATCGGACACTCTCTCCCCGGGTACATTAACCCATCGGACACTCTCCCCGGGTACATTAACCCATCGGACACTCTCTCCCCGGGTACATTAACCCATCGGACACTCTCCCCGGGTACATTAACCCATCGGACACTCTCCCCGGGTACATTAACCCATCGGACACTCTCCCCGGGTACAATAACCCATCGGACACTCTCCCCGGGTACATTAACCCATCGGACACTCTCCCCGGGTACATTAACCCATCGGACACTCTCTCCGGGTACAATAACCCATCGGACACTCTCCCCGGGTACATTAACCCATCGGACACTCTCCCCGGGTACATTAACCCATCGGACACTCTCCCCGGGTACATTAACCCATCGGAAACTCTCCCGGGTACATTAACCCATCGGACACTCTCCCCGGGTACATTAACCCATCGGACACTCTCCCCGGGTACATTAACCCATCGGAAACTCTCCCGGGTACATTAACCCATCGGACACTCTCCCCGGGTACATTAACCCATCGGACACTCTCCCCGGGTACATTAACCCATCGGACACTCTCCCCGGGTACATTAACCCATCGGACACTCTCCCCGGGTACATTAACCCATCGGACACTCTACCCGGGTACATTAACCCATCGGAAACTCTCCCGGGTACATTAACCCATCGGACACTCTCCCCGGGTACATTAACCCATCGGACACACTCTCCCGGGTACATTAACCCATCGGACACTCTCCCCGGGTACATTAACCCATCGGACACTCTCTCCGGGTACATTAACCCATCGGACACACTCTCCCCGAGTACATTAACCCATCGGACTCTCTCCCCGGGTACATTAACCCATCGGACACTCTCCCCGGGTACATTAACCCATCGGACACTCTCCCCGGGTACATTAACCCATCGGACACTCTCTCCCCGGGTACATTAACCCATCGGACACTCTCTCCCCGGGTACATTAACCCATCGGACACACTCTCCCCGGGTACATTAACCCATTGTAAACACTCTCTCTCCCCGGGTGCATTAACCCATTGTAAACACTCTCTCTCCCCGGGTACATTAACCCATTGTAAACTCTCTCTCTCCCCGGGTACATTAACCCATTGTAAACACTCTCTCTCCCCGGGTACATTAACCCATTGTAACCTCTCACTCTCCCCGGGTACATTAACACATTGTAAACTCTCTCTCTCTCCCCGGGTACATTAACCCATTGTAAACTCTCTCTCCCTCCCCGGGTACATTAATCCATTGTAAACTCTCTCTCTCCCCGGGTACATTAACCCATTGTAAACACTCTCTCTCTCCGGGTACATTAACCCATTGTAAACTCTCTCTCTCCCCGGGTACATTAACCCATTGTAAACTCTCTCTCTCTCCCCGGGTACATTAACCCATTGTAAACACTCTCTCTCCCCGGGTACATTAACCCATTGTAAACTCTCTCCCCGGGTACTTTAACCCACTGTAAACTCTCTCTCTCTCCCCGGGTACATCAACCCATTGTAAACTCTCTCTCTCTCCCGGGTACATTAACCCATTGTAAACTCTCTCTCTCCCCGGGTACATTAACCCATTGTAAACTCTCTCTCTCTCTCCGGGTACATTAACCCATTGTAAACGCTCTCTCTCTCCCCGGGTACATTAACCCATTGAAAACACTCTCTCTCCCCGGGTACATTAACCCATTGTAAACTCTCTCTCTCCCCGGATACATTAACCCATTGTAAACTCTCTCTCTCTCTCCCGGGTACATTAACCCATTGTAAACTCTCTCTCCCCGGATACATTAACCCATTAGAAACTCTCTCTCTCCCCGGGTACATTAACCCATTGTAAACACTCTCTCTCCAGGTACATTAACCCATTGTAAACTCTCTCTCTCTCCGGGTACATTAACCCATTGTAAACACTCTCTCTCCCCGGGTACATTAACCCATTGTAAACTCTCTCTCTCTCTCCGGGTACATTAACCCATTGTAAACACTCTCTCTCCCCGGGTACATTAACCCATTGAAAACACTCTCTCTCCCCGGGTACATTAACCCATTGTAAACTCTCTCTCTCTCCGGGTACATTAACCCAATGTAAACACTCTCTCTCCCCGGGTACATTAACCCATTGTAAACTCTCTCACTCTCCGGGTACATCAACCCATTGTAAACTCTCTCTCTCCCCGGGTACATTAACCCATTGTAAACACTCTCTCTCTCCGGGTACATTAACCCATTGTAAACTCTCTCTCTCCCCGGGTACATTAACCCATTGTAAACTCTCTCTCTCTCCCCGGGTACATTAACCCATTGTAAACACTCTCTCTCCCCGGGTACATTAACCCATTGTAAACTCTCTCCCCGGGTACTTTAACCCACTGTAAACTCTCTCTCTCTCCCCGGGTACATCAACCCATTGTAAACTCTCTCTCTCTCCCGGGTACATTAACCCATTGTAAACTCTCTCTCTCCCCGGGTACATTAACCCATTGTAAACTCTCTCTCTCTCTCCGGGTACATTAACCCATTGTAAACGCTCTCTCTCTCCCCGGGTACATTAACCCATTGAAAACACTCTCTCTCCCCGGGTACATTAACCCATTGTAAACTCTCTCTCTCCCCGGATACATTAACCCATTGTAAACTCTCTCTCTCTCTCCCGGGTACATTAACCCATTGTAAACTCTCTCTCCCCGGATACATTAACCCATTAGAAACTCTCTCTCTCCCCGGGTACATTAACCCATTGTAAACACTCTCTCTCCAGGTACATTAACCCATTGTAAACTCTCTCTCTCTCCGGGTACATTAACCCATTGTAAACACTCTCTCTCCCCGGGTACATTAACCCATTGTAAACTCTCTCTCTCTCTCCGGGTACATTAACCCATTGTAAACACTCTCTCTCCCCGGGTACATTAACCCATTGAAAACACTCTCTCTCCCCGGGTACATTAACCCATTGTAAACTCTCTCTCTCTCCGGGTACATTAACCCAATGTAAACACTCTCTCTCCCCGGGTACATTAACCCATTGTAAACTCTCTCACTCTCCGGGTACATCAACCCATTGTAAACTCTCTCTCTCTCCGGGTACAATAACCCATTGTAAACACTCGCTCTCTACCCGGGTACATTAACCCATTGTAAACTCTCTCTCTCTCCCCGGATACATTAACCCATTGTAAACTCTCTCTCTCTCCCCGGGTACATCAACGCATTGTAAACTCTCTCTCTCTCCCGGGTACATTAACCCATTGTAAACTCTCTCTCTCCCCGGGTACATTAACCCATTGTAAACACTCTCTCTCCCCGGGTACATTAACCCATTGTAAACTCTCTCCCTCCCCGGGTACATTAACCCATTGTATACTCTCTCTCTCTCCCCGGGTACATTAACCCATTGTAAACACTCTCTCGCTCCCCGGGTACATTAACCCATTGTAAACTCTCTCTCTCCCCCGGGTACATTAACCCATTGTAAACTCTCTCTCTCCGGGTACATTAACCCATTGTAAACTCTCTCTCTCCCCGGGTACATTAACCCTTTGTAAACACTCTCTCGCTCCCCGGGTACATTAACCCATTGTAAAATCTCTCTCCCCGGATACATTAACCCATTGTAAACTCTCTCTCTCTCTCCCGGGTACATTAACCCATTGTAAACACTCTCCCTCCCCGGATACATTAACCCATTGTAAACTCTCTCTCTCTCCCCGGGTACATTAACACATTGTAAACCCTCTCTCCCCGGGTACATTAACCCATTGTAAACACTCTCTCTCCCCAGGAACATTAACCCATTGTAAACACTCTCTCCCCGGGTACATTAACCCATTGTAAACTCTCTCTCTCCCCGGGTACATTAACCCATTGTAAACACTCTCTCTCCCGGGTACATTAACCCATTGTAAACACTCTCTCGCCGGGTACATTAACCCATTGTAAACTCTCTCTCTCCCGGGTACATTAACCCATTGTAAACACTCTCTCTCCCCGGGTACATTAACCCATTGTAAACTCTCTCTCCCCTTGTACATTAACCCATTGTAAACTCTCTCTCTCTCACCGGTTACATTAACCCATTGTAAACACTCTCTCTCTCCCCGGGTACAGTAACCCATTGTAAAATCTCTCTCTCTCCCCGGGTACATTAACCCATTGTAAACTCTCTCTCTCTCCCCGGGTACATTAACCCATTGTAAAGTCTCTCTCTCTCTCCGGGTACATTAACCCATTGTAAACGCTCTCTCTCTCCCCGGGTACATTAACCCATTGTAAACTCTCTCTCTCCACGGATACATTAACCCATTGTAAACTCTCTCTCTCTCTCCCGGGTACATTAACCCATTGTAAACTCTCTCTCCCCGGGTACATTAACCCATTGTAAACTCTCTCCCACCGGGTACATTAACCCATTGTAAACACTCTCTCTCCCCGGATACATTAACCCATTATAAACTCTCTCTCTCCCCGGGTACATTAACCCTTTGTAAACTCTCTCTCCCCGGGTACATTAACCCATTGTAAACTCTCTCTCGCTCCCGGGTACATTAAACCATTGTAAACACTCTCTCGCCCCGGGTACATTAACCCATTGTAAACTCTCTCCCTCTCCGGGTACATTAACCCATTGTAAACACTCTCCCCGGGTACATTAACCAATCGGACACACTCTCCCCGGGTACATTAACCCATCGGAAACTCTCCCGGGTACATTAACCCATCGGACACTCTCCCCGGGTACAATAAACCATCGGACACATTCTCCCCGGGTACATTAACCCATCGGAAACTCTCCCGGGTACATTAACCCATCGGATACTCTCCCCGGGTACATTAACCCATCGGACACTCTCCCCGGGTACATTAACCCATCGGACACTCTCCCCGGGTACATTAACCCATCGGACACTCTCCCCGGGTACATTAACCCATCGGACACTCTCCCGGGGTACATTAACCCATCGGATACTCTCCCCGGGTACATTAACCCATCGGACACTCTCCCCGGGTACATTAACCCATCGGACACTCTCCCCGGGTACATTAACCCATCGGACACTCTCCCCGGGTACATTAACCCATCGGACACTCTCCCGGGGTACATTAACCCATCGGACACTCTCCCCGGGTACATTAACCCATCGGACACTCTCCCCGGTTACATTAACCCATCGGACACTCTCCCCGGGTACATTAACCCATCGGAAACTCTCCCGGGTACATTAACCCATCGGACACTCTCCCCGGGTACATTAACCAATCGGACACTCTCCCCGGGTACATTAACCCATTGGACACTCTCCCCGGGTACATTAACCCATCGGACACTCTCCCCGGGTACATTAACCCATCGGACACGCTCCCCGGGAACATTACCCATCGGACACTCTCTCCCCGGGTACATTAACCAATCGGACACTCTCCCCGGGTACATTAACCCATCGGACACTCTCTCCCCGGGTACATTAACCCATCGGACACTCTCCCCGGGTACATTAACCCATCGGACACTCTCCCCGGGTACATTAACCCATCGGACACTCTCTCCGGGTACAATAACCCATCGGACACTCTCCCCGGGTACATTAACCCATCGGACACTCTCCCCGGGTACATTAACCCATCGGACACTCTCTCCGGGTACAATAACCCATCGGACACTCTCCCCGGGTACATTAACCCATCGGACACTCTCCCCGGGTACATTAACCCATCGGACACTCTCCCCGGGTACATTAACCCATCGGAAACTCTCCCGGGTACATTAACCCATCGGACACTCTCCCCGGGTACATTAACCCATCGGACACTCTCCCCGGGTACATTAACCCATCGGAAACTCTCCCGGGTACATTAACCCATCGGACACTCTCCCCGGGTACATTAACCCATCGGACACTCTCCCCGGGTACATTAACCCATCGGACACTCTCCCCGGGTACATTAACCCATCGGACACTCTCCCCGGGTACATTAACCCATCGGACACTCTACCCGGGTACATTAACCCATCGGAAACTCTCCCGGGTACATTAACCCATCGGACACTCTCCCCGGGTACATTAACCCATCGGACACACTCTCCCGGGTACATTAACCCATCGGACACTCTCCCCGGGTACATTAACCCATCGGACACTCTCTCCGGGTACATTAACCCATCGGACACACTCTCCCCGAGTACATTAACCCATCGGACTCTCTCCCCGGGTACATTAAACCATCGGACACTCTCCCCGGGTACATTAACCCATCGGACACTCTCCCCGGGTACATTAACCCATCGGACACTCTCTCCCCGGGTACATTAACCCATCGGACACTCTCTCCCCGGGTACATTAACCCATCGGACACACTCTCCCCGGGTACATTAACCCATTGTAAACACTCTCTCTCCCCGGGTGCATTAACCCATTGTAAACACTCTCTCTCCCCGGGTACATTAACCCATTGTAAACTCTCTCTCTCCCCGGGTACATTAACCCATTGTAAACACTCTCTCTCCCCGGGTACATTAACCCATTGTAACCTCTCACTCTCCCCGGGTACATTAACACATTGTAAACTCTCTCTCTCTCCCCGGGTACATTAACCCATTGTAAACTCTCTCTCCCTCCCCGGGTACATTAATCCATTGTAAACTCTCTCTCTCCCAGGGTACATTAACCCATTGTAAACACTCTCTCTCTCCGGGTACATTAACCCATTGTAAACTCTCTCTCTCCCCGGGTACATTAACCCATTGTAAACTCTCTCTCTCTCCCCGGGTACATTAACCCATTGTAAACACTCTCTCTCCCCGGGTACATTAACCCATTGTAAACTCTCTCCCCGGGTACTTTAACCCACTGTAAACTCTCTCTCTCTCCCCGGGTACATCAACCCATTGTAAACTCTCTCTCTCTCCCGGGTACATTAACCCATTGTAAACTCTCTCTCTCCCCGGGTACATTAACCCATTGTAAACACTCTCTCTCCCCGGGTACATTAACCCATTGTAAACTCTCTCCCTCCCCGGGTACATTAACCCATTGTATACTCTCTCTCTCCCCGGGTACATTAACCCATTGTAAACACTCTCTCGCTCCCCGGGTACATTAACCCATTGTAAACTCTCTCTCTCCCCCGGGTACATTAACCCATTGTAAACTCTCTCTCTCCGGGTACATTAACCCATTGTAAACTCTCTCTCTCCCCGGGTACATTAACCCTTTGTAAACACTCTCTCGCTCCCCGGGTACATTAACCCATTGTAAACTCTCTCTCTCTCCCCGGGTACATTAACCCATTGGAAACTCTCTCTCTCCCCGGGTACATTAACCCATTGTAAACACTCTCTCTCCCCGGGTACATTAACCCGTTGTAAACATTCTCCCTCCCGGGTACATTAACCCATTGTAAACTCTCTCTCTCCCCGGGTACATTAACCCATTGTAAACTCTCTCTCTGCCCGGGTACATTAACCCATTGTAAACTCTCTCTCTCCCCGGGTACATTAACCCGTTGTAAACACTCTCCCTCCCGGGTACATTACCCCATTGTAAACTCTCTCTCCCCCGGGTACATTAACCCATTGTAAATTCTCTTTCTCCCCGGGTACATTAACCCATTGTAAACTCTCTCTCTCCCCGGGTACATTAACCCATTGTAAACACTCTCTCGCTCCCCGGGTACATTAACCCATTGTAAACACTCTCTCTCCCCAGGTACATTAACCCATTGTAAACTCTCTCTCTCTCCGGGTACATTAACCCATTGTAAACTCTCTCTCTCTCCCCGGGTACATTAACCCATTGTAAATACTCTCTCGCTCCCCGGGTACATTAACCCATTGTAAACACTCTCTCTCCCCGGGTACATTAACCCATTGTAAACTCTCTCTCGCCCCGGATACATTAACCCATTGTAAACTCTCTCTCTCCCCGGGTACATTAACCCATTGTAAACTCTCTCTCCCCGGATACATTAACCCATTGTAAACTCTCTCTCTCTCTCCCGGGTACATTAACCCATTGTAAACACTCTCCCTCCCCGGATACATTAACCCATTGTAAACTCTCTCTCTATCCCCGGGTACATTAACACATTGTAAACCCTCTCTCACCGGGTACATTAACCCATTGTAAACACTCTCTCTCCCCGGGTACATTAACCCATTGTAAACACTCTCTCCCTCCCCGGGTACATTAACACATTGTAAACTCTCTCTCCCCGGGTACATTAACCCATTGTAAACTCTCTCTCTCCCCGGGTACATTAACCCATTGTAAACACTCTCTCTCCCGGGTACATTAACCCATTGTAAATACTCTCTCTCGCCGGGTACATTAACCCATTGAAAACTCTCTCTCTCCCGGGTACATTAACCCTTTGTAAACACCCTCTCTCCCCGGGTACATTAACCCATTGTAAACTCTCTCTCTCTCACCGGTTACATTAACCCATTGTAAACACTCTCTCTCTCCCCGGGTACAGTAACCCATTGTAAAATCTCTCTCTCTCCCCGGGTACATTAAACCATTGTAAACTCTCTCTCTCTCCCCGGGTACATTAACCCATTGTAAACTCTCTCTCTCTCCCCGGTACATTAACCCATTGTAAACTCTCTCTCTCTCTCCGGGTACATTAACCCATTGTAAACGCTCTCTCTCTCCCCGGGTACATTAACCCATTGAAAACACTCTCTCCCCAGATACATTAACCCATTAGAAACTCTCTCTCTCCCCGGGTACATTAACCCATTGTAAACACTCTCTCTCCAGGTACATTAACCCATTGTAAACTCTCTCTCTCTCCGGGTACATTAACCCATTGTAAACACTCTCTCTCCCCGGGTACATTAACCCATTGTAAACTCTCTCTCTCTCCGGGTACATTAACCCATTGTAAACACTCTCTCTCCCCGGGTACATTAACCCATTGAAAACACTCTCTCTCCCCGGGTACATTAACCCATTGTAAACTCTCTCTCTCTCCGGGTACATTAACCCAATGTAAACACTCTCTCTCCCCGGGTACATTAACCCATTGTAAACTCTCTCACTCTCCGGGTACATCAACCCATTGTAAACTCTCTCTCTCTCCGGGTACAATAACCCATTGTAAACACTCGCTCTCTACCCGGGTACATTAACCCATTGTAAACTCTCTCTCTCTGCCCGGATACATTAACCCATTGTAAACTCTCTCTCTCTCCCCGGGTACATCAACGCATTGTAAACTCTCTCTCTCTCCCGGGTACATTAACCCATTGTAAACTCTCTCTCTCCCCGGGTACATTAACCCATTGTAAACACTCTCTCTCCCCGGGTACATTAACCCATTGTAAACTCTCTCCCTCCCCGGGTACATTAACCCATTGTATACTCTCTCTCTCTCCCCGGGTACATTAACCCATTGTAAACACTCTCTCGCTCCCCGGGTACATTAACCCATTGTAAACTCTCTCTCTCCCCCGGGTACATTAACCCATTGTAAACTCTCTCTCTCCGGGTACATTAACCCATTGTAAACTCTCTCTCTCCCCGGGTACATTAACCCTTTGTAAACACTCTCTCGCTCCCCGGGTACATTAACCCATTGTAAAATCTCTCTCCCCGGATACATTAACCCATTGTAAACTCTCTCTCTCTCTCCCGGTTACATTAACCCATTGTAAACACTCTCCCTCCCCGGATACATTAACCCATTGTAAACTCTCTCTCTCTCCCCGGGTACATTAACACATTGTAAACCCTCTCTCCCCGGGTACATTAACCCATTGTAAACACTCTCTCTCCCCAGGAACATTAACCCATTGTAAACACTCTCTCCCCGGGTACATTAACCCATTGTAAACTCTCTCTCTCCCCGGGTACATTAACCCATTGTAAACACTCTCTCTCCCGGGTACATTAACCCATTGTAAACACTCTCTCGCCGGGTACATTAACCCATTGTAAACTCTCTCTCTCCCGGGTACATTAACCCATTGTAAACACTCTCTCTCCCCGGGTACATTAACCCATTGTAAACTCTCTCTCTCCCCTTGTACATTAACCCATTGTAAACTCTCTCTCTCTCACCGGTTACATTAACCCATTGTAAACACTCTCTCTCTCCCCGGGTACAGTAACCCATTGTAAAATCTCTCTCTCTCCCCGGGTACATTAACCCATTGTAAACTCTCTCTCTCTCCCCGGGTACATTAACCCATTGTAAACTCTCTCTCTCTCTCCGGGTACATTAACCCATTGTAAACGCTCTCTCTCTCCACGGATACATTAACCCATTGTAAACTCTCTCTCTCTCTCCCGGGTACATTAACCCATTGTAAACTCTCTCTCCCCGGGTACATTAACCCATTGTAAACTCTCTCCCACCGGGTACATTAACCCATTGTAAACACTCTCTCTCCCCGGATACATTAACCCATTATAAACTCTCTCTCTCCCCGGGTACATTAACCCTTTGTAAACTCTCTCTCCCCGGGTACATTAACCCATTGTAAACTCTCTCTCGCTCCCGGGTACATTAAACCATTGTAAACACTCTCTCTCCCCGGGTACATTAACCCATTGTAAACTCTCTCTCTCTCCGGGTACATTAACCCATTGTAAACACTCTCTCTCCCCGGGTACATTAACCCATTGAAAACACTCTCTCTCCCCGGGTACATTAACCCATTGTAAACTCTCTCTCTCTCCGGGTACATTAACCCATTGTAAACACTCTCTCTCCCCGGGTACATTAACCCATTGTAAACACTCTCTCTCCCCGGGTACATTAACCCATTGTAAACTCTCTCACTCTCCGGGTACATCAACCCATTGTAAACTCTCTCTCTCTCCGGGTACATTAACCCATTGTAAACACTCGCTCTCTCCCCGGGTACATTAACCCATTGTAAACTCTCTCTCTCTCCCCGGGTACATCAACCCATTGTAAACTCTCTCTCTCTCCCGGGTACATTAACCCATTGTAAACTCTCTCTCTCCCCGGGTACATTAACCCATTGTAAACACTCTCTCTCCCCGGGTACATTAACCCATTGTAAACTCTCTCGCTCCCCGGGTACATTAACCCATTGTATACTCTCTCTCTCCCCGGGTACATTAACCCATTGTAAACACTCTCTCGCTCCCCGGGTACATTAACCCATTGTAAACTCTCTCTCTCCCCCGGGTACATTAACCCATTGTAAACTCTCTCTCTCCGGGTACATTAACCCATTGTAAACTCTCTCTCTCCCCGGGTACATTAACCCTTTGTAAACACTCTCTCGCTCCCCGGGTACATTAACCCATTGTAAACTCTCTCTCTCCCCGGGGACATTAACCCATTGGAAACTCTCTCTCTCCCCGGGTACATTAACCCATTGTAAACTCTGTCTCTCCGCGGGTACATTAACCCGTTGTAAACACTCTCCCTCCCGGGTACATTAACCCATTGTAAACTCTCTCTCTCCCCGGGTACATTAACCCATTGTAAACTCTCTCTCTCCCCGGGTACATTAACCCATTGTAAACTCTCTCTCACCCCGGGTACATTAACCCGTTGTAAACACTCTCCCTCCCGAGTACATTACCCCATTGTAAACTCTCTCTCTCCCCGGGTACATTAACCCATTGTAAATTTTCTCTCTCCCTGGGTACATTAACCCATTGTAAACTCTCTCTCTCCCCGGGTACATTAACCCATTGTAAACACTCTCTCTCTCCCCGGGTACATTAACCTATTATAAACTCGCTCTCTCCCCGGGTACATTAACCCATTGTAAACACTCTCTCTCTCCGGGTACATTAATCCATTGTAAACTCTCTCTCCCCGGGTACATTAACCCATTGTAAACTCTCTCTCTCCCCGGGTACATTAACCCATTGTAAACTCTCTATCTCCCCGGATACATTAACCCATTGTAAACTCTCTCTCTCCCCGGGTACATTAACCCATTGTAAACACTCTCTCGCTCCCCGGGTACATTAACCCATTGTAAACACTCTCTCTCCCTGGGTACATTAACTCATTGTAAACTCTCTCTCTCTCTCTCCCGGATACATTAACCCATTGTAAACTCTCTCTCCCCGGGTACATTAACCCATTTTAAACACTCTCTCTCTCCGGGTACATTAATCCATTGTAAACTCTCTCTCTCTCCCCGGGTACATTAACCCATTGTAAACACTCTCTATCTCCCGGGTACATGAACTCATTGTAAACACTCTCTCTCTCCGGGTACAGTAACCCATTGTAAACTCTCTCTCTCCCCGGGTACATTAACCCATTGTAAGCACTCTCTCTCCGCGGGTACATTAACCAATTTTAAACACTCTCTCTCCCCGGGTACATTAACCCATTGTGAACACTCTCTCTCCCCGGGTACATTTTAACCCATTGTAAACCCTCTCTCCCCTGGTACATTAACCCATTGTAAACCCTCTCTCCCCGGGTACATTAACCCATTGTAAACACTCTCTCTCCCAGGGTACATTAACCCATTGTAAACACTCTCTCCCTCCCCGGGTACATTAACCCATTGTAAACTCTCTCTCCCCGGGTACATTAACCCATTGTAAACTCTCTCTCTCCCCGGGTACATTAACCCATTGTAAACACTCTCTCTCCCGGGTACATTAACCCATTGTAAACACTCTCTCTCGCCGGGTACATTAACCCATTGTAAACTCTCTCTCTCCCGGGTACATTAACCCATTGTAAACACTCTCTCTCCCCGGGTACATTAACCCATTGTAAACTCTCTCTCTCCCCTTGTACATTAACCCATTGTAAACTCTCTCTCTCTCACCGGTTACATTAACCCATTGTAAACACTCTCTCTCTCTCCCCGGGTACATTAACCCATTGTCAAATCTCTCTCTCTCCCCGGGTACATTAACCCATTGTAAACTCTCTCTCTCTCCCCGGGTACATTAACCCATTGTAAACTCTCTCTCTCTCTCCGGGTACATTAACCCATTGTAAACGCTCTCTCTCTCCCCGGGTACATTAACCCATTGTAGACACTCTCTCTCCCCGGGTACATTAACCCATTGTAAACTCTCTCTCTCCCCGGATACATTAACCCATTGTAAACTCTCTCTCTCTCTCCCGGGTACATTAACCCATTGTAAACTCTCTCTCCCCGGGTACATTAACCCATTGTAAACTCTCTCCCACCGGGTACATTAACCCATTGTAAACACTCTCTCTCCCCGGATACATTAACCCATTATAAACTCTCTCTCTCCCCGGGTACATTAACCCATTGTAAACACTCTCTCCCCGGGTAGATTAACCCATTGTAAACTCTCTCTCTCTCCGGGTACATTAACCCATTGTAAACTCTCTCTCTCCCGGATACATTAACCCTTTGTAAACTCTCTCTCCCCGGGTACATTAACCCATTGTAAACTCTCTCTCGCTCCCGGGTACATTAACCCATTGTAAACACTCTCTCTCCCCGGGTACATTAACCCATTGTAAACACTCACTCTCTCCCCGGGTACATTAACCCATTGTAAACTTTCTTTCTCTCCCCGGATACATTAACCCATTGTAAACTCTCTCTCTCTCCCCGGGTACATCAACCCATTGTAAACTCTCTCTCTCTCCCGGGTACATTAACCCATTGTAAACTCTCTCTGTCCCCGGGTACATTAACCCATTGTAAACACTCTCTCTCCCCGGGTACATTAACCCATTGTAAACTCTCTCCCTCCCCGGGTACATTAACCCATTGTATACTCTCTCTCTCCCCGGGTACATTAACCCATTGTAAACACACCCTCGCTCCCCGGGTACATTAACCCATTGTAAACTCTCTCTCTCCCCCGGGTACATTAACCCATTGTAAACTCTCTCTCTCCGGGTACATTAACCCATTGTAAACTCTCTCTCTCCGGGTACATTAACCCATTGTAAACTCTCTCTCTCCCCGGGTACATTAACCCGTTGTAAACACTCTCCCTCCCGGGTACATTAACCCATTGTAAACTCTCTCTCTCCCCGGGTACATTAACCCATTGTAAACTCTTTCTCTCCCCGGGTACATTAACCCATTGTAAACTCTCTCTCTCCCCGGGTACATTAACCCGTTGTAAACACTCTCCCTCCCGGGTACATTACCCCATTGTAAACTCTCTCTCTCCCCGGGTACATTAACCCATTGTAAATTCTCTCTCTCCCCGGGTACATTAACCCATTGTAAACTCTCTCTCTCCCCGGGTACATTAACCCATTGTAAACACTCTCTCTCTCCCCGGGTACATTAACCCATTATAAACTCGCTCTCTCCCCGGGTACATTAACCCATTGTAAACACTCTCTCTCTCCGGGTACATTAATCCATTGTAAACTCTCTCTCCCCGGGTACATTAACCCGTTGTAAACTCTCTCTCTCCCCGGGTACATTAACCCATTGTAAACTCTCTATCTCCCCGGATACATTAACCCATTGTAAACTCTCTCTCTCCCCGGGTACATTAACCCATTGTAAACACTCTCTCGCTCCCCGGGTACATTAACCCATTGTAAACACTCTCTCTCCCCGGGTACATTAACTCATTGTAAACTCTCTCTCTCTCTCTCCCGGATACATTAAACCATTGTAAACTCTCTCTCCCCGGGTACATTAACCCATTTTAAACACTCTCTCTCTCCGGGTACATTAACCCATTGTAAACTCTCTCTCTCTCCCCGGGTACATTAACCCATTGTAAACACTCTCTATCTCCCGGGTACATGAACCCATTGTAAACACTCTCTCTCTCCGGGTACAGTAACCCATTGTAAACTCTCTCTCTCTCCCCGGGTACATTAACACATTGTAAACTCCCTCTCTCTCTCCGGGTACATTAACCCATTGTAAACACTCTCTCTCCGCGGGTACATTAACCCATTTTAATCACTCTCTCTCCCCGGGTACATTAACTCATTGTAAACTCTCTCTCTCTCCGGGTACATTAACCCATTGTAAACTCTCTCTCTCTCCCCGGGTACATTAACCCATTGTAAATACTCTCTCGCTCCCCGGGTACATTAACCCATTGTAAACACTCTCTCTCCCCGGGTACATTAACCCATTGTAAACTCTCTCTCGCCCCGGATACATTAACCCATTGTAAACTCTCTCTCTCCCCGGGTACATTAACCCATTGTAAACTCTCTCTCCCCGGATACATTAACCCATTGTAAACTCTCTCTCTCTCTCCCGGGTACATTAACCCATTGTAAACACTCTCCCTCCCCGGATACATTAACCCATTGTAAACTCTCTCTCTCTCCCCGGGTACATTAACCCATTGTAAACCCTCTCTCCCCGGGTACATTAACCCATTGTAAACACTCTCTCTCCCGGGTACATTAACCCATTGTAAACACTCTCTCCCTCCCCGGGTACATTAACCCATTGTAAACTCTCTCTCCCCGGGTACATTAACCCATTGTAAACTCTCTCTCTCCCCGGGTACATTAACCCATTGTAAACACTCTCTCTCCCGGGTACATTAACCCATTGTAAACACTCTCTCTCGCCGGGTACATTAACCCATTGTAAACTCTCACACTCCCGGGTACATTAACCCATTGTAAACACTCTCTCTCCCCGGGTACATTAACCCATTGTAAACTCTCTCTCTCCCCTTGTACATTAACCCATTGTAAACTCTCTCTCTCTCACCGGTTACATTAACCCATTGTAAACACTCTCTCTCTCCCCGGGTACATTAACCCATTGTAAAATCTCTCTCTCTCCCCGGGTACATTAACCCATTGTAAACTCTCTCTCTCTCCCCGGGTACATTAACCCATTGTAAACTCTCTCTCTCTCTCTCCGGGTACATTAACCCATTGTAAACGCTCTCTCTCTCCCCGGGTACATTAACCCATTGTAAACACTCTCTCTCCCCGGGTACATTAACCCATTGTAAACTCTCTCTCTCCCCGGATACATTAACCCATTGTAAACTCTCTCTCTCTCTCCCGGGTACATTAACCCATTGTAAACTCTCTCCCACCGGGTACATTAACCCATTGTAAACACTCTCTCTCCCCGGATACATTAACCCATTATAAACTCTCTCTCTCCCCGGGTACATTAAGCCATTGTAAACACTCTCTCCCCGGGTACATTAACCCATTGTAAACTCTCTCTCTCTCCGGGTACATTAACCCATTGTAAACACTCTCTCTCCCCGGGTACATTAACCCATTGAAAACACTCTCTCTCCCCGGGTACATTAACCCATTGTAAACACTCTCTCTCCCCGGGTACATTAACCCATTGTAAACTCTCTCACTCTCCGGGTACATCAACCCATTGTAAACTCTCTCTCTCTCCGGGTACATTAACCCATTGTAAACACTCGCTCTCTCCCCGGGTACATTAACCCATTGTAAACTCTCTCTCTCTCCCCGGGTACATCAACCCATTGTAAACTCTCTCTCTCTCCCGGGTACATTAACCCATTGTAAACTCTCTCTCTCCCCGGGTACATTAACCCATTGTAAACACTCTCTCTCCCCGGGTACATTAACCCATTGTAAACTCTCTCGCTCCCCGGGTACATTAACCCATTGTATACTCTCTCTCTCCCCGGGTACATTAACCCATTGTAAACACTCTCTCGCTCCCCGGGTACATTAACCCATTGTAAACTCTCTCTCTCCCCCGGGTACATTAACCCATTGTAAACTCTCTCTCTCCGGGTACATTAACCCATTGTAAACTCTCTCTCTCCCCGGGTACATTAACCCTTTGTAAACACTCTCTCGCTCCCCGGGTACATTAACCCATTGTAAACTCTCTCTCTCCCCGGGGACATTAACCCATTGGAAACTCTCTCTCTCCCCGGGTACATTAACCCATTGTAAACTCTGTCTCTCCGCGGGTACATTAACCCGTTGTAAACACTCTCCCTCCCGGGTACATTAACCCATTGTAAACTCTCTCTCTCCCCGGGTACATTAACCCATTGTAAACTCTCTCTCTCCCCGGGTACATTAACCCATTGTAAACTCTCTCTCACCCCGGGTACATTAACCCGTTGTAAACACTCTCCCTCCCGAGTACATTACCCCATTGTAAACTCTCTCTCTCCCCGGGTACATTAACCCATTGTAAATTTTCTCTCTCCCTGGGTACATTAACCCATTGTAAACTCTCTCTCTCCCCGGGTACATTAACCCATTGTAAACACTCTCTCTCTCCCCGGGTACATTAACCTATTATAAACTCGCTCTCTCCCCGGGTACATTAACCCATTGTAAACACTCTCTCTCTCCGGGTACATTAATCCATTGTAAACTCTCTCTCCCCGGGTACATTAACCCATTGTAAACACTCTCTCTCCCTGGGTACATTAACTCATTGTAAACTCTCTCTCTCTCTCTCCCGGATACATTAACCCATTGTAAACTCTCTCTCTCCCCGGGTACATTAACCCATTGTAAACACTCTCTCTCTCCGGGTACATTAATCCATTGTAAACTCTCTCTCCCCGGGTACATTAACCCATTGTAAACTCTCTCTCTCCCCGGGTACATTAACCCATTGTAAACTCTCTATCTCCCCGGATACATTAACCCATTGTAAACTCTCTCTCTCCCCGGGTACATTAACCCATTGTAAACACTCTCTCGCTCCCCGGGTACATTAACCCATTGTAAACACTCTCTCTCCCTGGGTACATTAACTCATTGTAAACTCTCTCTCTCTCTCTCCCGGATACATTAACCCATTGTAAACTCTCTCTCCCCGGGTACATTAACCCATTTTAAACACTCTCTCTCTCCGGGTACATGAATCCATTGTAAACTCTCTCTCTCTCCCCGGGTACATTAACCCATTGTAAACACTCTCTATCTCCCGGGTACATGAACCCATTGTAAACACTCTCTCTCTCCGGGTACAGTAACCCATTGTAAACTCTCTCTCTCCCCGGGTACATTAACCCATTGTAAGCACTCTCTCTCCGCGGGTACATTAACCAATTTTAAACACTCTCTCTCCCCGGGTACATTAACCCATTGTGAACACTCTCTCTCCCCGGGTACATTTTAACCCATTGTAAACCCTCTCTCCCCTGGTACATTAACCCATTGTAAACCCTCTCTCCCCGGGTACATTAACCCATTGTAAACACTCTCTCTCCCAGGGTACATTAACCCATTGTAAACACTCTCTCCCTCCCCGGGTACATTAACCCATTGTAAACTCTCTCTCCCCGGGTACATTAACCCATTGTAAACTCTCTCTCTCCCCGGGTACATTAACCCATTGTAAACACTCTCTCTCCCGGGTACATTAACCCATTGTAAACACTCTCTCTCGCCGGGTACATTAACCCATTGTAAACTCTCTCTCTCCCGGGTACATTAACCCATTGTAAACACTCTCTCTCCCCGGGTACATTAACCCATTGTAAACTCTCTCTCTCCCCTTGTACATTAACCCATTGTAAACTCTCTCTCTCTCACCGGTTACATTAACCCATTGTAAACACTCTCTCTCTCTCCCCGGGTACATTAACCCATTGTCAAATCTCTCTCTCTCCCCGGGTACATTAACCTATTGTAAACTCTCTCTCTCTCCCCG
The DNA here is from genome assembly GCF_047496885.1 of Scyliorhinus torazame. Lineage (NCBI taxonomy): Eukaryota > Metazoa > Chordata > Chondrichthyes > Carcharhiniformes > Scyliorhinidae > Scyliorhinus > Scyliorhinus torazame. The sequence goes on along the minus strand of NW_027307995.1, from coordinate 54,892 downwards.
GGTACATTAACCCATTGTAAACTCTCTCTCTCTCTCCGGGTACATTAACCCATTGTAAACGCTCTCTCTCTCCCCGGGTACATTAACCCATTGTAGACACTCTCTCTCCCCGGGTACATTAACCCATTGTAAACTCTCTCTCTCCCCGGATACATTAACCCATTGTAAACTCTCTCTCTCTCTCCCGGGTACATTAACCCATTGTAAACTCTCTCTCCCCGGGTACATTAACCCATTGTAAACTCTCTCCCACCGGGTACATTAACCCATTGTAAACACTCTCTCTCCCCGGATACATTAACCCATTATAAACTCTCTCTCTCCCCGGGTACATTAACCCATTGTAAACACTCTCTCCCCGGGTAGATTAACCCATTGTAAACTCTCTCTCTCTCCGGGTACATTAACCCATTGTAAACTCTCTCTCTCCCGGATACATTAACCCTTTGTAAACTCTCTCTCCCCGGGTACATTAACCCATTGTAAACTCTCTCTCGCTCCCGGGTACATTAACCCATTGTAAACACTCTCTCTCCCCGGGTACATTAACCCATTGTAAACACTCACTCTCTCCCCGGGTACATTAACCCATTGTAAACTCTCTTTCTCTCCCCGGATACATTAACCCATTGTAAACTCTCTCTCTCTCCCCGGGTACATCAACCCATTGTAAACTCTCTCTCTCTCCCGGGTACATTAACCCATTGTAAACTCTCTCTGTCCCCGGGTACATTAACCCATTGTAAACACTCTCTCTCCCCGGGTACATTAACCCATTGTAAACTCTCTCCCTCCCCGGGTACATTAACCCATTGTATACTCTCTCTCTCCCCGGGTACATTAACCCATTGTAAACACACCCTCGCTCCCCGGGTACATTAACCCATTGTAAACTCTCTCTCTCCCCCGGGTACATTAACCCATTGTAAACTCTCTCTCTCCGGGTACATTAACCCATTGTAAACTCTCTCTCTCCGGGTACATTAACCCATTGTAAACTCTCTCTCTCCCCGGGTACATTAACCCGTTGTAAACACTCTCCCTCCCGGGTACATTAACCCATTGTAAACTCTCTCTCTCCCCGGGTACATTAACCCATTGTAAACTCTTTCTCTCCCCGGGTACATTAACCCATTGTAAACTCTCTCTCTCCCCGGATACATTAACCCATTGTAAACTCTCTCTCTCTCTCCCGGGTACATTAACCCATTGTAAACTCTCTCTCCCCGGGTACATTAACCCATTGTAAACTCTCTCCCACCGGGTACATTAACCCATTGTAAACACTCTCTCTCCCCGGATACATTAACCCATTATAAACTCTCTCTCTCCCCGGGTACATTAACCCATTGTAAACACTCTCTCCCCGGGTAGATTAACCCATTGTAAACTCTCTCTCTCTCCGGGTACATTAACCCATTGTAAACTCTCTCTCTCCCGGATACATTAACCCTTTGTAAACTCTCTCTCCCCGGGTACATTAACCCATTGTAAACTCTCTCTCGCTCCCGGGTACATTAACCCATTGTAAACACTCTCTCTCCCCGGGTACATTAACCCATTGTAAACACTCACTCTCTCCCCGGGTACATTAACCCATTGTAAACTCTCTTTCTCTCCCCGGATACATTAACCCATTGTAAACTCTCTCTCTCTCCCCGGGTACATCAACCCATTGTAAACTCTCTCTCTCTCCCGGGTACATTAACCCATTGTAAACTCTCTCTGTCCCCGGGTACATTAACCCATTGTAAACACTCTCTCTCCCCGGGTACATTAACCCATTGTAAACTCTCTCCCTCCCCGGGTACATTAACCCATTGTATACTCTCTCTCTCCCCGGGTACATTAACCCATTGTAAACACACCCTCGCTCCCCGGGTACATTAACCCATTGTAAACTCTCTCTCTCCCCCGGGTACATTAACCCATTGTAAACTCTCTCTCTCCGGGTACATTAACCCATTGTAAACTCTCTCTCTCCGGGTACATTAACCCATTGTAAACTCTCTCTCTCCCCGGGTACATTAACCCGTTGTAAACACTCTCCCTCCCGGGTACATTAACCCATTGTAAACTCTCTCTCTCCCCGGGTACATTAACCCATTGTAAACTCTTTCTCTCCCCGGGTACATTAACCCATTGTAAACTCTCTCTCTCCCCGGGTACATTAACCCGTTGTAAACACTCTCCCTCCCGGGTACATTACCCCATTGTAAACTCTCTCTCTCCCCGGGTACATTAACCCATTGTAAATTCTCTCTCTCCCCGGGTACATTAACCCATTGTAAACTCTCTCTCTCCCCGGGTACATTAACCCATTGTAAACACTCTCTCTCTCCCCGGGTACATTAACCCATTATAAACTCGCTCTCTCCCCGGGTACATTAACCCATTGTAAACACTCTCTCTCTCCGGGTACATTAATCCATTGTAAACTCTCTCTCCCCGGGTACATTAACCCGTTGTAAACTCTCTCTCTCCCCGGGTACATTAACCCATTGTAAACTCTCTATCTCCCCGGATACATTAACCCATTGTAAACTCTCTCTCTCCCCGGGTACATTAACCCATTGTAAACACTCTCTCGCTCCCCGGGTACATTAACCCATTGTAAACACTCTCTCTCCCCGGGTACATTAACTCATTGTAAACTCTCTCTCTCTCTCTCCCGGATACATTAAACCATTGTAAACTCTCTCTCCCCGGGTACATTAACCCATTTTAAACACTCTCTCTCTCCGGGTACATTAACCCATTGTAAACTCTCTCTCTCTCCCCGGGTACATTAACCCATTGTAAACACTCTCTATCTCCCGGGTACATGAACCCATTGTAAACACTCTCTCTCTCCGGGTACAGTAACCCATTGTAAACTCTCTCTCTCTCCCCGGGTACATTAACACATTGTAAACTCCCTCTCTCTCTCCGGGTACATTAACCCATTGTAAACACTCTCTCTCCGCGGGTACATTAACCCATTTTAATCACTCTCTCTCCCCGGGTACATTAACTCATTGTAAACTCTCTCTCTCTCCGGGTACATTAACCCATTGTAAACTCTCTCTCTCTCCCCGGGTACATTAACCCATTGTAAATACTCTCTCGCTCCCCGGGTACATTAACCCATTGTAAACACTCTCTCTCCCCGGGTACATTAACCCATTGTAAACTCTCTCTCGCCCCGGATACATTAACCCATTGTAAACTCTCTCTCTCCCCGGGTACATTAACCCATTGTAAACTCTCTCTCCCCGGATACATTAACCCATTGTAAACTCTCTCTCTCTCTCCCGGGTACATTAACCCATTGTAAACACTCTCCCTCCCCGGATACATTAACCCATTGTAAACTCTCTCTCTCTCCCCGGGTACATTAACCCATTGTAAACCCTCTCTCCCCGGGTACATTAACCCATTGTAAACACTCTCTCTCCCGGGTACATTAACCCATTGTAAACACTCTCTCCCTCCCCGGGTACATTAACCCATTGTAAACTCTCTCTCCCCGGGTACATTAACCCATTGTAAACTCTCTCTCTCCCCGGGTACATTAACCCATTGTAAACACTCTCTCTCCCGGGTACATTAACCCATTGTAAACACTCTCTCTCGCCGGGTACATTAACCCATTGTAAACTCTCACTCTCCCGGGTACATTAACCCATTGTAAACACTCTCTCTCCCCGGGTACATTAACCCATTGTAAACTCTCTCTCTCCCCTTGTACATTAACCCATTGTAAACTCTCTCTCTCTCACCGGTTACATTAACCCATTGTAAACACTCTCTCTCTCCCCGGGTACATTAACCCATTGTAAAATCTCTCTCTCTCCCCGGGTACATTAACCCATTGTAAACTCTCTCTCTCTCCCCGGGTACATTAACCCATTGTAAACTCTCTCTCTCTCTCTCCGGGTACATTAACCCATTGTAAACGCTCTCTCTCTCCCCGGGTACATTAACCCATTGTAAACACTCTCTCTCCCCGGGTACATTAACCCATTGTAAACTCTCTCTCTCCCCGGATACATTAACCCATTGTAAACTCTCTCTCTCTCTCCCGGGTACATTAACCCATTGTAAACTCTCTCCCACCGGGTACATTAACCCATTGTAAACACTCTCTCTCCCCGGATACATTAACCCATTATAAACTCTCTCTCTCCCCGGGTACATTAAGCCATTGTAAACACTCTCTCCCCGGGTACATTAACCCATTGTAAACTCTCTCTCTCTCTCCGGGTACATTAACCCATTGTAAACTCTCTCTCTCCCGGATACATTAACCCTTTGTAAACTCTCTCTCCCCGGGTACATTAACCCATTGTAAACTCTCTCTCGCTCCCGGGTACATTAACCCATTGTAAACACTCTCTCTCCCCGGGTACATTAACCCATTGTAAACTCTCTCTCTCTCCGGGTACATTAATCCATTGTAAACACTCTCTCTCCCCGGGTACATTAACCCATTGAAAACACTCTCTCTCCCCGGGTACATTAACCCATTGTAAACTCTCTCTCTCTCCGGGTACATTAACCCATTGTAAACACTCTCTCTCCCCGGGTTCATTAACCCATTGTAAACACTCTCTTGCTCTCCGGGTACTTTAACCCATTGTAAACACTCTCTCTCCCCGGGTACATTAACCCATTGTAAACTCTCTCTCTCTCCCCGGGTACATTAACCCATTGTAAACTCTCTCTCTCCCTGGGTACATTAACCCATTGTAAACTCTCTCTCTCTCCCCGGGTACATTAACCGATTGTAAACTCTCTCTCTCTCCCCGGGTACATTAACCCATTGTAAACTCTCTCTCTCTCCGGGTACATTAACCCATTGTAAACACTCTCTCTCCCCGGGTACATTAACCCATTGAAAACACTCTCTCTCCCCGGGTACATTAACCCATTGTAAACACTCTCTCTCTCCCCGGGTACATTAACCGATTGTAAGCCCTCTCTCTCCCCGAGTACATTAACCCATTGTAAATACTCTCTCTCTCACCGGGTACATTAACCCATTGTAAACACTCTCTCTCCCCGGGTACATTAACCCATTGTAAACTCTCTCTCCCCCAGGGTACATTAACCTATTGTAAACACTCTCTCTCTCCCCGGGTACATTAACCCATTGTAAACTCTCTCTCTCCCCGGGTACATTAACCCATTGTAAACACTCTCTCTCCCCGGGTACATTAACACATTGAAAACTCTCACTCTCTCCCCGGGTACATTAACCCATTGTAAACTCTCTCTCTCTCCCCGGGTACATTGACCCATTGTAAACACTCTCTCCCCGGGTACATTAACCCATTGTAAACACTCTCTCTCTCCCCGAGTGCATTAACCCATTGTAAACTCTCTCTCTCCCCGGGTACATTAACCCATTGTAAACTCTCTCTCTCCCCGGGTACATTGACCCATTGTAAACACTCTCTCTCCGGGTGCATTAACCCATTGTAAACTCTCTCTCTCCCCGGGTACATTAACCCATTGTAAACTCTCTCTCTCCCCGGGTACATTGACCCATTGTAAACACTCTCTCTCCGGGTACATTAACCCATTGTAAACACGCTCTCTCCCCGGGTACATTAACCCATTGTAAACACTCTCTCTCTCCCCGGGTACATTAACCCATTGTAAACTCTCTCTCTCCCCGGGTACATTAACCCATTGTAAACACTCTCTCTCCCCGGGTACATTAACCCATTGTAAACTCTCACTCTCTCCCCGGGTACATTAACCCATTGTAAACTCTCTCTCTCTCTCCCCGGGTACATTAACCCATTGTAAACACTCTCTCCCCGGGTTCATGAACCCATTGTAAACACTCTCTCTCTCCCCGGGTGCATTAACCCATTGTAAACTCTCTCTCTCCCCGGGTACATTAACCCATTGTAAACACTCTCTCTCCCCGGGTACATTAACCCATTGTAAACACTCTCTTGCTCTCCGGGTACATTAACCCATTGTAAACACTTACTCTCCCCGGGTACATTAACCCATTGTAAACTCTCTCTCTCTCTCCCCGGGTACATTAACCCATTGTAAACTCTCTCTCTCCCTGGGTACATTAACCCATTGTAAACTCTCTCTCTCTCCCCGGGTACATTAACTGATTGTAAACTCTCTCTCTCTCCCCGGGTACATTAACCCATTGTAAACTCTCTCTCCGGGTACATTAACCCATTGTAAACACTCTCTCTCCCCGGGTACATTAACCCATTGAAAACACTCTCTCTCTCCGGGTACATTAACCCATTGTAAACACTCTCTCTCTCCCCAGGTACATTAACCGATTGTAAGCCCTCTCTCTCCCCGAGTACATTAACCCATTGTAAACACTCTCTCTCTCACCGGGTACATTAACCCATTGTAAACACTCTCTCTCCCCGGGTACATTAACCCATTGTATACTCTCTCTCGCTCCCGGGTACATTAACCCATTGTAAACTCTCTCTCTCTCCCCGGGTACATTAACCCATTGTAAACACTCTCTCCCCCAGGGTACATTAACCCATTGTAAACACCCTCTCTCTCCCCGGGTACATTAACCCATTGTAAACTCTCTCTCTCCCCGGGTACATTAACCCATTGTAAACACTCTCTCTCCCCGGGTACATTAACACATTGTAAACTCTCACTCTCTCCCCGGGTACATTAACCCATTGTAAACTCTCTCTCTCTCCCCGGGTACATTGACCCATTGTAAACACTCTCTCCCCGGGTACATTAACCCATTGTAAACACTCTCTCTCTCCCCGGGTGCATTAACCCATTGTAAACTCTCTCTCTCCCCGGGTACATTAACCCATTGTAAACTCTCTCTCTCCCCGGGTACATTGACCCATTGTAAACACTCTCTCTCCGGGTACATTAACCCATTGTAAACTCTCTCTCCCCGGATACATTAACACATTGTAAACCCTCTCTCCCCGGGTACATTAACCCATTGTAAACACTCTCTCTCCCCGGGTACATTAACCCATTGTAAACACTCTCTCCCTCCCCGGGTACATTAACCCATTGTAAACTCTCTCTCCCCGGGTACATTAACCCATTGTACACACTCTCTCTCACCGGGTACATTAACCCATTGTAAACTCTCTCTCTCCCCGGGTACATTAACCCATTGTAAACTCTCTCTCTCCCCTTGTACATTAACCCATTGTAAACTCTCTCTCTCTCCCCGGTTACATTAACCCATTGTAAACACTCTCTCTCTCCCCGGGTACATTAACCCATTGTAAACTCTCTCTCCGGGTACATTAACCCATTGTAAACTCTCTCTCTCTCCCCGGGTACATTAACCCATTGTAAACTCTCTCTCTCTCCCCGGTTACATTAACCCATAGTAAACACTCTCTCTCTCCCCGGGTACATTAACCCATTGTAAACTCTCTCTCTCCGGGTACATTAACCCATTGTAAACTCTCTCTCTCTCTCCCTGGTGTCTTGTGAGAGTACCTTTAATAAATGGGTGGTTAAGAAATATACCTTCAAGAAATTGGTGTTTATCAGTGATGACAGAGAGTGGATGGAGCTGGCCTGTCTCTCAGCTTTCTACTTTCGTTTTTGGCTGTTTGCTGCAGGGTGTGTTTTAGTTTCGTTTTCAGACCCGGATAGCTGCAGTCACAGCCAGAAGGGGTTGTAAAACTAAATCACCAGGGGCAGCACGGTAGCATTGTGGATAGCACAATTGCTTCACAGCTCCAGTGGTCCCAGGTTCGATTCCGGCTTGGGTCACTGTCTGTGCGGAGTCTGCACATCCTCCCCGTGTGTGCGTGGGTTTCCTCCGGGTGCTCCGGGTTCCTCCCACAGTCCAAAGATGTGCAGGTTAGGTGGATTGGCCATGAGAAATTGCCCTTAGTGTCCAAAATTGCCCTTAGTGTCCAAAATTGCCCTTAGTGTTGGGTGGGGTTACTGGGTTATGGGGATAGGGTTTAGGTGTTGCCCTTGGGTAGGGTGCTCTTTCCAAGAGCCGGTGCGGACTCGATGGGCCGAATGGCCTCCTTCTGCACTGTAAATTCTATTATGATAATAACTGCTCTCAGTAGTGACTTTAACCTGATGTGCTTCTGTAACGGTTTTTTATTAAGTCTTCTGGATGTTAAAAGTGCAGCTTACGGATTACTTAGTGTTGTATTCTTTGGGGGTTGTATTTGAATTAATGGTTGCTAAGACGTTCAGCTTCTTTTTAAAAGGTTAACTTGAATTCATAGAACATTGTTTTACTTTTAAAAACTTTTCCATTTCTGCTGTCCCACACCTGGAGAGTGGGCCGTGTGCTCCCCATACCACAATCTAGTAAAAGTTGTGGGTCAGGGGAACTCCATGATACACTTTGGGGTTCTCTAAACCCTGGCCCATAACATTACTGTGGTTGATAAGCCAGTAGAAAATCAGACAACTGATGTGTTGAAGGACAAATATCCTGGGAGTTTTCCGGATTGTGTCGTAACAATGTCGCAAAGTCACAGGTTAAGACAAGAGGAGAAATCAAAGAGTGAAGATGAAGTTGAAGTGCAATTATCAGAAACGATTTTTGATCAGATGGTTGAAAAAGAACAAGAACAGGGGGAGGATGAGGCGGATATTTTTAGTTCAGGAAAATTGGCGGAGTTACAACAGAAAGATGTAGAAATAAAACGGATATATCAGAAAGCATATACGGAAGAGGAATCTGAGTGTATATCAGAGTGTTATTACCGTAAAAGTAATGTCTTGATGAGAAAATGGAGACCTTTACAAATGCAGGCGGATGAAAAGTGGGCAGTTCATCAAGTAGTATTGCCGGTAGGGTATAGAAAGGAGGTGTTGCGAGTTGCATATGAGGTACCAGTGGGAGGTCATTTGGGAAAAAGTAAAACTCAAGCTAAAATACTAAAACATTTTTATTGGCCTGGACTACATAAAGATGTAGTTAAATTTTGTCGATCATGCCAAGTGATAGGGAAACCTCAAGCAGTGATAAAACCAGCACCCTTAATACCCATTCCAGCATTAAAACATTTTTTTTTTCTTTTATAAAATAAACTTCGAGTACCCAATTCATTTTTTCCAATTAAGGGGCAATTTTAGCGTGGCCAATCCACCTAGCCTGCACATCTTTGGGTTGTGGGGGCGAAACCCACGCAAACACGGGGAGAATGTGCAAACTCCACACGGACAGTGACCCAGAGCCGGGATCGAACCTGGGACCTCAGCGCTGTGAGGCTGCAGTGCTAACCCACTATGCCACCGTGTTGCCCGAGCCCCATTCCAGCAATTGAGGAACCTTTTACAAGGGTCCTAACTGATTGCATAGGACCGCTTCCTAAAACAAAAAGTGGGAATCAATATCTTTTGACTATAATAGTTGTGTCTACTAGGTTTCCAGAGGCCATTCCAGTACGTAATATTACAGCTAAAAGGATTGTGGAGGACTTACTGAAATTCTTTACTAGATATGGACTACCCACAGAAATACAATCGCATCAAGGATCAAATGTTTCCTCGAGGTTATTCAAAGAAGTTATGGATAGCTTAGGAATAAAACAATTTAAATCAACTGTGTACCATCCAGAATCGCAGGGAGTGTCAGAAAGGTGGCATCAGACATTAAAGACAATGTTGAGGGCGTATTGTCAAGATTATCCAGAGGATTGGGATAAAGGAATTCCATTCGTATTGTTTGCAATTAGGGATGCACCTAATGAGTGAACCAAATTCAGTCCTTTTGAACTAATTTTTGGTCATGAGGTCAGAGGACCACTTAAATTGATTAAGGAAAAATTGGTGGGTGAGAAATCGGAACTTACATTATTGGATTACGTGTCAAATTTTAGGGAACGATTAAATAGAGCTGGTGAATTGGCAAGACAACATTTGAAGGTTGCACAAAATGTGGTGAAACGGGTAGCGGACAAAAAATCCAAAGTTCGTAGTTTTGCCGGTGGCGATAAAGTTTTAGTGTTGTTACCAGTGGTAGGGGAGCCTTTAAAAGCTTGGTTTTGTGGACCATATCAGATTGAAAGGAAATTAAGTGAGGTGAATTATGTGGTAAAAACACCAGATAGAAGGAAGACTCACCGAGTGTGTCATGTGAATATCTTAAAAGGTACTTTGAAAAGGGAGAGAAAAAAGGAAGTTTTAATGATTCTAACTCAAAGTGACGAACCAAATCCAGATGACTGTGAATTTGACATACCTCAAATTAAATTGGAAAATGAGGATGTTCTTAAAAATTGGGATGAATTGTTGAGTTACCTTCCAGAGGAAAAACGGACTGACCTGAAAGAGGTATTGGTATCACATGGGCAAGTTTGTAAAGATAAATTGGGAAGTACTAAAATGGCTATACATGATGTAGATGTGGGAAATGCTGTTCCGATCAAACAACATCCATACAGACTTAACCCTTTAAAATTGGCACAGGTTAACAAAGAGATTGAGAGTATGCTTAAAAATGGCATAATTGAAGTGGGTTGCAGCCAATGGAGCTCACCCGTAGTGATGGTACCTAAACCGGACTGTACCCAACGGTTGTGTGTGGACTATAGAAAGGTTAATGCAGTTCCAAGAACGGACTCTTATCCTATCCCACGTTTGGAGGATTGCATTGAGAAAGTGGGACAATCAGCTTTTATTTCCAAACTGGATTTAGTTAAAGGTTACTGGCAAGTACCTTTGTCCAAAAGGCGAAGGAGATTTCAGCTGTTGTGACTCCAGATGGTATATACTAATTCAACGTTATGCCATTTGGCATGAAAAACGCCCCAACCACATTTCAACGGTTAAAGTCGTTTCAGGATTACCCAATTGTGCGATATACATCGACGATCTGGTAATTTTCAGCCAGACATGGAAAGAACATGTAAAACATCTGAGGGAGATATTCAATCGACTTCAGGAGGCGGGTTTGGTGATAAACCTAGCCAAAGGTGAATTTGGAAAAGCCCAAGTCACTTTCCTTGAGGAGTTTTCGATACCCTCGACAAGAAGGGAAATAATGCGATTTCTTGGCATGAGTGGATTTGATCGAACATTTGTGGAAAATTTTTGTAATGTGGTTGCTCCACTGATGGGCTTGCTGAAGAAATGTCAAAAATGTCAGTGGACAGCGGAGTTTCAACAGGCATTTGACTGCCTGAAAGCTGTGATAACCAATGCCCCTGTGTTGGAGAATTGCAAGGGACTCTGTGACCAGATTGAACTAAAGTATCTGACCTTAAAGAGAAATGCCGAGGCGTGGAGAAATGGACGGATCGTGCAGAGACCTTCTTGTTCAAAGAGACTGTCAATCGAAAAGGATTTCAGTTGGAGAAAGAACAAAAAAAAAGGACTATATTATTATATCTGTTTGCATGTCTTGTTTTTTTGAAACGAGAAAGTATATTTACTGTGTGCATTCTTTACGGATAGTGAAATGGTGAAAAGTGAAACCATCTTGAAGTTGATTGTTTATTTATGTTTTTCCTTGGGGGAGGTGTCATGTGAGAGTACCTTTAAGAAATGGGTGTTTATCAGTGATGTCAGAGTGTGGGTGGAGCTGGGCTGTCTGTCAGCTTTTTACTTTCGTTTTAGCTGTTTGCTGCAGGGTGTGTTTTAGTTTCGTTTTCAGAGCCGGATAGCAGCAGTCACAGCAGGTGTATGAATCTCTCTCTGTAATCTAAAGACTGTAAATCAATCCTGGTGATTAAAACTAATAACTGCTCTCAGTAGTGACTTTAACCTGATGCGCTTCTGTTAAAAGTTTTTTTTTTAAAGTCTGATGGATGTTAAGAGGACAGTGTAAGGATTACTCAGTGTTGTATTTTTTGGGGGTTGTATTTTAATTAATGGTTGCTAAGATGTTCACTGTATGTTTTAAAAGGTTAACTTGAGTTCATAGAATAAACATCGTTTTGCTTTAAAAAATACTTTTCCATTTCTGCTGTCCCACACCTGTAGAGTGGGCCGTGTACTCCCCATACCACAATCTATTAAAAGTTGTGGGTCAGGTGAACTCCATGATACAGTTTGGGGTTCTCTAAACCCTGGCCCATAACACTGGGAACATTAATCAATGATAAAGGATCTGGATTAACATCAGTAGAGATTCAGTCAGTAACACAGGGTGCTGGGGGGAAAGGGGTTACTGAGTGACAGTGTGAGGGAGCTGGATTAACATCAGTAGAGATTCAGTCAGTAACACAGTGCTGGGGGAGAGGGGTACTGAGTGACAGTGTGAGGGAGCTGGATTAACATCAGTAGAGATTCAGTCAGTAACACAGGGTGCTGGGGGAGAGGGGTTACTGAGTGACAGTGTGAGGGAGCTGGATTAACATCAGTAGAGATACAGTCAGTAACACAGGGTGCTGGGGGAGAGGGGTTACTGAGTGACAGTGTGAGGGAGCTGGATTAACATCAGTAGAGATTCAGTCAGTAACACAGGGTGCTGGGGGAGAGGGGTTACTGAGTGACAGTGTGAGGGAGCTGGATTAACATCAGTAGAGATACAGTCAGTAACACAGGGTGCTGGGGGAGAGGGGTTACTGAGTGACAGTGTGAGGGAGCTGGATTAACATAATTAGAGATACAGTCAGTGACACAGGGTGCTGGGGGAGAGCGGTTACTGAGTGACAGTGTGAGGGAGGCTGGATTAACATCAGTAGAGATACAGTCAGTTAACACAGGGTGCTGGAGAGAGGGTTTACTGAGTGACAGTGTGAGGGAGCTGGATAACATCAGTGGAGATACCGTCAGTAACACAGGGGTTGCTGGGAGAGGGGTTACTGAGTGACAGTGTGAGGGAGCTAAATTAACATCAATGGAGATACAGTCAGTAACACAGGGGTGCTGGGGGGAGAGGGGTTACTGAGTGACAGTGTGAGGGAGCTGGATTACATCAGTAGAGATACAGTCAGTAACACAAGGTGCTGGGGGAGAGGGTTACTGAGTGACAGTGTGAGGGAGCTGGATTAACATCAGTAGAGATACAGTCAGTAACACAGGGTGCTGGGGGAGAGGGGTTACTGAGTGACAGTGTGAGGGAGCTGGATTAACATCAGTAGAGATACAGTCAGTAACACAGGGTGCTGGGGAGAGGGTTACTGAGTGACAGTGTGAGGGAGCTGGATTAACATCAGTAGAGATTACTGTCAGTAACACAGGGTGCTGGGTGAGAGGGGTTACTGAGTGACAGTGTGAGGGAGCTGGGATTAACATCAGTAGAGAAACAGTCAGTAACACAGGGTGCTGGAGAGAGGGGTTACTGAGTGACAGTGTGAGGGAGCTGGATTAACATCAGTAGAGATACAGTCCAGTAACACCGGGTGCTGGGTGGAGAGGGGTTACTGAGTGACAGTGTGAGGGAGCTGGATTAACATCAGTAGAGATACAGTCAGTAACACAGGGTGCTGGGGGAGAGGGGGTTACTGAGTGAAAGTTTGAGGGAGCTGGATTAACATCAGTACAGATACAGTCAGTAACACAGGGTGCTGGGGAGAGGGGTTACTGAGTGACAGTGTGAGGGAGCTGGATTAACATCAGTACAGATACAGTCAGTAACACGGGGTGCTGGGGGGGGAGGGGTTACTGAGTGACAGTGTGAGGGAGCTGGATTAACATCAGTCGAGATACAGTCAGTAACACAGGGTGCTGGGGGAGAGGGGTTACTGAGTGACAGTGTGAGGGAGCTGGATTAACATCACAGTACAGATACAGTCAGTACACGGGGTGCTGGGGGGGAGGGGTTACTGAGTGACAGTGTGAGGGAGCTGGATTAACATCAGTCGAGATACAGTCAGTAACACAGGGTGCTGGGGGAGAGGGGTTACTGAGTGACAGTGTGAGGGGTTGTTCTTTGACGCTGGGATGGATTGTCAGCGACAGCGGTTCCTTAGCCTGTGGTTTAAAGACAGTTGCGTGTAAGAGTATAACAACACATTTATTTACATAACACAGTGCATCAATGTACAAAATTTAAATTGGGTCCCGTGAAGGCAAGGCGAGGGAGCGTGAAGGGTCTCTCTGATTGAATGTCCTCCTCCCTGTTAGCTCCGATCGTGCGAGCTGGACCGTGGGCAGGAGTCCGGGAAGGTGGTCCATGTTGAGTAGGTTTCATGTTCCAGTTACTTCTCTAATTTCCACTTCACTGTGGCAGAGAGAGAAAGCGGAGGAGGCAGAGAGAAAGCGGAGGAGGGAGGAGGCAGAGGGAAAGCGGAGGAGGGAGGAGGCAGAGGGAAAGCGGAGGAGGGGAGGAGGCAGAGGGAAAGCGGAGGGAGGGAGGAGGCAGAGGGAAAGCGGAGGAGGCAGAGAGAAAGCGGAGGGAGGCAGAGGGAAAGCGGAGGAGGCAGAGGGAAAGCGGAGGAGGCAGAGAGAAAGCGGAGGAGGGAGGAGGCAGAGGGAAAGCGGAGGAGGGAGGAGGCAGAGGGAAAGCGGAGGAGGCAGAGAGGGAAAGCGGAGGAGGCAGAGGGAAAGCGGAGGAGGGAGGAGGCAGAGGAAAGCGGAGGGAGGAGGCAGAGGGAAAGCGGAGGAGGCAGAGAGAAAGCGGAGGAGGCAGAGAGGGAAAGCGGAGGAGGGAGGAGGCAGAGGGAAAGCGGAGGAGGGAGGAGGCAGAGGGAAAGCGGGAGGAGGAGGAGGCAGAGGGAAAGCGGAGGAGGGAGGAGGCAGAGGGAAAGCGGAGGAGGCAGAGAGAAAGCGGAGGAGGGAGGAGGCAGAGGGAAAGCGGAGGAGGGAGGAGGCAGAGGGAAAGCGGAGGAGGCAGAGAGAAAGCGGAGGAGGCAGAGAGAAAGCGGAGGAGGGAGGAGGCAGAGGGAAAGCGGAGGAGGCAGAGGGAAAGCGGAGGGAGGGAGGAGGCAGAGGGAAAGCGGAGGAGGCAGAGAGAAGCGGAGGAGGCAGAGGGAAAGCGGAGGAGGCAGAGAGAAAGCGGAGGAGGCAGAGAGAAAGCGGAGGAGGCAGAGGGAAAGCGGAGGAGGCAGAGAGAAAGCGGAGGAGGCAGAGGGAAAGCGGAGGAGGCAGAGGGAAAGCGGATGAGGCAGAGGGAAAGCGGAGGAGGGAGGAGGGCAGAGGGAAAGCGGAGGAGGCAGAGAGAAAGCGGAGGAGGCATGAGGGAAAGCGGAGGAGGCAGAGGGAAAGCGGAGGAGGCAGAGGGGAAAGCGGAGGAGGCAGAGAGAAAGCGGAGGAGGCAGAGGGAAAGCGGAAGGGGGAACGGAGAGAGTGAGGGAGGGACGGAGAGAGGAAGGGAGAGAGAGGGAGGGAGGGACAGAGAGCGGGAGGGAGGGGCGGAGAGAGGGAGGGAGGGATGGACGAAGAGAGAGGGACGGAGAGGGAGGGAGGGACGGAGAGAGGGAGGGAGGGACGGGAGAGAGGGAAGGAGGGACGGAGAGAGGGAAGGAGGGACGGAGAGAGGGAAGGAAGGGACCGAGAGTGGAGGGAGGGATGGAGAGGGAGGGAGGGACGAAGAGAGGGAGGGAGGGACGGAGAGGGAGGGAGGGACGGAGAGGGAGGGAGGGACGGAGAGGGAGGGAGGGACCGGAGAGTGGGAGGGACGGAGAGTGGGAGGGACGGAGAGTGGGAGGGACGGAGAGGTAGGGACGGAGAGAGGAAGGGAGAGAGAGGGAGGGACGAAGAGAGGGAGGGAGGGACGGAGAGGGAGGGAGGGACGGAGAGGGAGGGAGGAACGGAGAGGGAGGGAGGGACGGAGAGTGGACGGACGGAGAGAAGGAGGGACGGAGAGAGGAAGGGAGAGAGAGGGAGGGACAGAGAGAGGG
>NW_027307995.1:0-39055 GCF_047496885.1 Scyliorhinus torazame | reverse complement strand
GGCACCGACTCTCCCCGGGGTACGGGTCCCCCCCATGTGCACCGACTCTCCCCGGGGTACGGGTCCCTCCCCACGGGCACCGATTCTCCCTGGGGTCCCGCCCACGGGCACTGAAGCTCCCCGGGGTACGGGTCCCCCCCAACGGCACAGACTCTCCCCGGGGTACGGGTCCCCCCACAGGCACCGACTCTCCCCGGGGTACGGGTCCCCCTCACGGGTACCGACTCTCCCCGGGGTACGGGTCCCTCCCACGGGCACCGACTCTCCCCGGGGTACGGGTCCCCCCCACGGGCACCGACTCTCCCCGGGGTACGGGTCCCCCCCCACGGGTACTGACTCTCCTCGGGGTACGGGTCCCCCCCCCCAAGGGCACTGACTCCCCCCGGGGTACGGGTCCCCCCCACGGGCACCGACTCCCCCCGGGGTACGTGTCCCCCCCCACGGGCACCGACTCCCCCCGGGGTATGGGTCCCCCCCCACGGGCACCGACTCCCCCCGGGGTACGGGTCCCTCCCCCACGGGCACCGACTCTCCCTGGGGTCCCCCCCACGGGCACCGACTCTCCCCGGGGTACGGGTCCCTTCCACGGACACCGACTCTCCCCGGGCTACGGGTCCCCCCCCCACGGGCACCGACTCTCCCCGGGGTACGGGTCCCCCCACGGGCACCGACTCTCCCCCGGGGTACGGGTCCCCCCCCCCACGGGCACCGACTCTCCCCGGGGTACGGGTCCCCCCCCACAGGCACCGACTCTCCCCGGGGTACGGGTCCCCCCCCTTGGGCACCGACTCTCCCCGGGGTACGGGTCCCTCCCACGGGCACCGGCTCTCCCCGGGGTACGGCTCTCTCCCACGGGCACTGACTCTCCCCGGGATACGGGTCCCCCCCACGGGCACCGTCTCTCCCCGGGGTACGGGTCCCCCCCACGGGCTCTGACTCTCCCTGGGGTACGGGTCCCCCCCACGGGCACCGACTCCCCCCGGGGTACGGGTCCACCCCCCCCCATGGGCACCGACTCTCCCCGGGGTAAGGGTCCCTCCCACGGGCACCGACTCTCCCCGGGGTACGGGTCCACCCCCCCATGGGCACCGACTCTCCCCGGGGTACGGGTCCCCCCCAACGGGCACCGACTCTCCCCGGGGTACGGGTCCCTCCCTACGGGCACCGACTCTCCCCGGGGTACCGGTCCCCCCCACGGGCACCGCCTCTCCCCGGGGAACGGGTCCCCCCCCACGGGCACCGACTCTCCCCGGTGTACGGGTCCCACCCCCACGGGCACCGACTCTCCCCGGGGTACGGGTCCCCCCCCACTGGCACCGACTCTCCCCGGGGTACGGGTCCCCCCCCCCACGGGCACCGACTCTCCCCGGGGTACGGGTCCCTCCCACGGGTACCGACTCTCCCCGGGGTACGGGTCCACCCCCCCACGGGCACCGACTCTCCCCGGGGTACGGGTCCCCCGCCACGGGCACCGTCTCTCCCCGGGGTACGGGTCCCCCCCCCCCACGGGCACCGACTCTCCCCGGGGTACGGGTCCCTCCCACGGGTACCGACTCTCCTCGGGGTACGCGTCCACCCCCCCCACGGGCACCGACTCTCCCCGGGGTACGGGTCCCTCCCACGGGCACCGACTCTCCCCAGGGTACGGGTCCCCCCCCACGGGCACCGACTCTCCCCGGGGTACGGGTTCCTCCCCACGGGCACCGACTCTCCCCGGGGTACGGGTCCACCCCACCCCCACGGGCACCGACTCTCCCCGGGGTACGGGTCCCCCCCCACGGGCACCGACTCTCCCCGGGGTACGGGTCCCTCCCCGCGGGCACCGACTCTCCCCAGGGTACGGGTCCCTCCCACGGGCAACGACTCTCCCCGGGGTACGGGTCCCTCCCCGCGGGCACCGACTCTCCCCGGGGTACGGGTCCCTCCCACGGGCAACGACTCTCCCCGGGGTACGGGTCCCTCCCACGGGCACCGACTCGCCCCGGGGTACGGGTCCCACCCCCACGGGCACCAACTCTCCCCGGGGTACGGGTCCCTCCCACGGGTACCGACTCTCCCCGGGGTACGGGTCCCACCCCCACGGGCACCGACTCTCCCCGGGGTACGGGTCCCTCCCACGGGTACCGACTCTCCCCGGGGTACGGGTCCCCCCCTCACGGTGCTCCCTGGCTCTGACTCTTACCTTGCAACCTCCGGTCATCGTAGAGCTCTTCGTAAGTGACTGGAAGGAGGAAGTAGAAGATTACCCAATCAGCTTCCGGAGCAGACAAAAGCCCAATTTTCACAGCCCTGGAGTTTGGCTGCAATTGACCATCTGGGAACTGGGCTATTCGACTACCAGAGTCTGCGCCTGAGAGACAGTAAGAAGTCTTACAACACCAGGTTAAAGTCCAACAGGTTTGTTTCGAATCACTAGCTTTCGGAGCGCTGCTCCTTCCTCAGGTGAATGAAGAGGTTCCAGAAACATATATATAGACAAATTCAAAGATGCCAGACAATGCTTGGAATGCGAGTGTTTGCAGGTAAAGTCTTTACAGATGCAAACAACCGCGCCACCTCAAACGAACCATTGTTTGCAGCAAACTACCCGGTCTTCAGAACAGTGACCACGACACCACACAACCCTGCCATGGCAATCTCTGCAAGACGTGCCAGATCATCGACATGGATACCACCATTACACGTGAGAACACCACCCACCAGGTACACGGTACATACTCGTGCGACTCGGCCAACGTTGTCTACCTCATACGCTGCAGGAAAGGATGTCCCGAAGCGTGGTACATTGGCGAGACCATGCAGACGCTGCGACAACGAATGAACGGACATCGCACGACAATCACCAGGCAGGAATGTTCCCTTCCAGTCGGGGAACACTTCAGCAGTCAAGGGCATTCAGCCTCTGATCTCCGGGTAAGCGTTCTCCAAGGCGGCCTTCAGGACCCGCGACAACGCAGAATCGCCGAGCAGAAACTTATAGCCAAGTTCCGCACACACGAGTGCGGCCTCAACCGGGACCTGGATTCATGTCGCATTACATTCACCCCCCACCATCTGGCCTGCAAAATCCTACCAACTGTCCTGGCTTGAGACAATTCACACCTCTTTAACCTGGGGTTACCCCATCTCTGGATCTGTAAAGATTTAATCACCTGCTAATGGTCGCATTCCAAGCATTGTCTGGCATCTTTGAATCTGTCTATATATATGTTTCTGGAACCTCTTCATTCACCTGAGAAGGAGCAGCGCTCCGAAAGCTAGTGATTCGAAACAAACCTGTTGGACTTTAACCTGGTGTTGTAAGACTTCGTACTGTGCTCACCCCAGTCCAACGCCGGCACCTCCACATCGTGAGCCTGAGGGGGACGTGGGGGGGGGGGGGGGGGGGGGGGGGGGGGGGGGGGGGGGGGGGAGGGGGGAGCGAGAACATAGAACATAGAACATAGAAAATACAGCACAGAACAGGCCCTTCGGCCCACGATGTTGTGCCAAACCTTTGTCCTAGATTAATCATAGATTATCATTGAATTTACAGTGCAGAAGGAGGCCATTCGGCCCCTTGAGTCTGCACCAGCTCTTGGAAAGAGCACCCTACCCAAACTCAACACCTCCACCCACCACCAAGGGCAATTTGGACATTAAGGGCAATTTATCATTGGCCAATTCACCTAACCCGCACATCTTTGGACTGTGGGAGGAAACCGGAGCACCCGGAGGAAACCCACGCAGACACGGGGAGGACGTGCAGACTCCGCACAGACAATGACCCAAGCTGGAATCGAACCTGGGACCATGGATCTGTGAAGCAATTGTGCTATCCACAATGCTACCGTGCTGCCCTTAAGAACAAATAAATCTACACTATATCATTTTCCCGTAATCCATGTACCTATCCAACAGCTGCTTGAAGGTCCCTAATGTTTCCGACTCAACTACTTCCACAGGCAGTGCATTCCATGCCCCCACTACTCTCTGGGTAAAGAACCTACCTCTGATATCCCTCCTATATCTTCCACCTTTCACCTTAAATTTATGTCCCCTTGTAATGGTGTGTTCCACCTGGGGAAAAAGTCTCTGACTGTCTACTCTATCTATTCCCCTGATCATCTTATAAACCTCTATCAAGTCGCCCCTCATCCTTCTCCGCTCTAATGAGAAAAGGCCTAGCACCCTCAACCTTTCCTCGTAAGACCTACTCTCCATTCCAGGCAACATCCTGGTAAATCTTCTTTGCACCTTTTCCAGAGCTTCCACATCCTTCCTAAAATGAGGCGACCAGAACTGTACACAGTACTCCAAATGTGGCCTTACCAAAGTTTTGTACAGCTGCATCATTACCTCATGGCTCTTAAATTCAATCCCTCTGTTAATGAACGCGAGCACACCATAGGCCTTCTTCACAGCTCTATCCACTTGAGTGGCAACTTTCAAAGATGTATGAACATAGACCCCAAGGTCTCTCTGCTCCTCCACAATGCCAAGAACTCTACCGTTAACCCTGTATTCCGCATTCATATTTGTCCTTCCAAAATGGACAACCTCACACTTTTCAGGGTTAAACTCCATCTGCCACTTCTCAGCCCAGCTCTGCATCCTATCTATGTCTCTTTGCAGCCGACAACAGCCCTCCTTACTATCCACAACTCCACCAATCTTCGTATCGTCTGCAAATTTACTGACCCACCCTTCAACTCCCTCATCCAAGTCATTAATGAAAATCACAAACAGCAGAGGACCCAGAACTGATCCCTGCGGTACACCACTGGTAACTGGGATCCAGGCTGAATATTTGCCATCCACCACCACTCTCTGACTTCTATCGGTTAGCCAGTTCGTTATCCAACTAGCCAAATTTCCCACTATCCCATGCCTCCTTACTTTGTGCAGAAGCCTACCATGGGGAACTTTATCAAATGCCTTACTAAAATCCATGTACACTACATCCACTGCTTTACCTTCATCCACATGCTTGGTCACCTCCTCAAAGAATTCAATAAGATTTGTAAGGCAAGACCTACCCCTCACAAATCCGTGCTGACTATCCCTAATCAAGCAGTGTCTTTCCAGATGCTCAGAAATCCTATCCTTCAGTACCCTTTCCATTACTTTGCCTACCACCGAAGTAAGACTAACTGGCCTGTAATTCCCAGGGTTATCCCTAGTTCCTTTTTTGAACAGGGGCACGACATTCGCCACTCTCCAATCCCCTGGTACCACCCCTGTTGACAGTGAGGACGAAAAGATAATTGCCAACGGCTCTGCAATTTCATCTCTTGCTTCCCATAGAATCCTTGGATATATCCCGTCAGGCCCGGGGGACTTGTCTATCCTCAAGTTTTTCAAAATGCCCAACACATCTTCCTTCCTAACAAGTATTTCCTCGAGCTTACCAATCTGTTTCACACTGTCCTCTCCAACAATATCGCCCCTCTCATTTGTAAATACAGAAGAAAAGTACTCGTTCAAGACCTCTCCTATCTCTTCAGACTCAATACACAATCTCCCGCTACTGTCTTTGATCTGACCTACCCTCGCTCTAGTCATTCTCATATTTCTCACATATGTGTAAAAGGCCTTGGGGTTTTCCTTGATCCTACCCGCCAAAGATTGTTCATGCCCTCTCTTAGCTCTCCTAATCCCTTTCTTCAGTTCCCTCCTGGCTATCTTGTATCCCTCCAATGCCCTGTCTGAACCTTGTTTCCTCAGCCTTACATAAGTCACCTTTTTCCTCTTAACAAGACATCCAACCTCTCTTGTCAACCATGGTTCCCTCACTCGACCATCTCTTCCCTGCCTGACAGGGACATACATATCAAGGACACGTAGCATCTGTTCCTTGAACAAGTTCCACATTTCACTTGTGTCCTTCCCTAACAGCCTATGTTCCCAACTTATGCACTTCAATTCTTGTCTGACAACATCGTATTTACCCTTCCCCCAATTGTAAACCTTGCCCTGTTGCACGTACCTATCCCTCTCCATTACTAAAGTAATGGGCGGTGAATGTTGGGAGCGATCCTCCACCAGCGCAAGTCTAAAGGAAAAGGGGCCCGGCTATTCAACTGCAGAGGCAGCGCTCCAAATGAAATTGTGCGACGGTGGGTAGGTGAGCTGTGAATCTACCCCCTTCCTCCGCCGCCCCCCCCCCCACCCCAGCATGCCCTCCGCCCGTACCTTTGCAGAAAGGTGGGGGGCTACTCCACCGGGAGGGGGGCCCCGGCAGGCAGGTGACGGTGAATTCACCGATCAGCTCGAAGCCGTCGTAGCAGAAGAATCGAAGGGTCTCTCCGGGCTGGTAGTGCTGCTTGTAGAGGGTTTGGTAGCCGTTGTCCGGTACGCCTGGGTTACTGCAGGGTTCGTGGGTCACTGCGAGGGGGAGAGCGGGAGAGAGAGAGAGGAGATAGATTTGTCAAAGCTTTTCATGTTTGACTCACCGGACCAACTCACAGGTAAGACCAAATGTGAACCGGGACATTGTCCACAGCGATGAGATTGCAAACAGGCGTCGCTCGCTTCTCTAACCATGTCAATTGTTGTTGGATATAATCTTGGTGTTGTGTGTGAAATGTCCTGATGGGTTCAACATAAAAAACTTTGACCTTAATGCCCTCTTTTTAAATACTTTCCAACCAGACTCCACTACTGAGGGACACAGCGAGAGAGAGGCGTTGGCACGCTCCTCGGTGTCAGATACTCCCCGCGCTTCACTCCCCCTCCCTGATACTCAGCCCACCCACTCCCTTTGCACCCCGCACAGCCTCTCAAATCATCCCGACATGCACAGACACTCACCTCGCACCCCTTCGCTCCCCCAGTACGTGCAGACTCTCCCCTCGCTCGCCCAGTACGTACAGACTCTCCCCTCGCTCCCCCAGTACGTAGACTCTCCCCTCGCTCGCCCAGTACGTACAGACTCTCCCCTCGCACCCCCAGTACGTACAGACCCTCCCCTCGCTCCCCCAGTACGTACAGACTCTCCCCTCGCTCCCCCAGTACGTACAGACTCTCCCCTCGCTCCCGCAGTATGTACAGACTCTCCCCTCGCTCCCCCAGTACGTACAGACTCTCCCCTCGCTCCCGCAGTATGTACAGACTCTCCCCTCGCTCCCCCAGTACGTACAGACTCTCCCCTCACTCCCGCAGTACGTGCAGACTCTCCCCTCGCTCCCGCAGTACGTACAGACTCTCCCCTCGCTCCCCCAGTACGTACAGACACTCCCCTCGCTCCCGCAGTACGTACAGACTCTCCCCTCGCTCCCCCAGTACGTACAGACTCTCCCCTCGCTCCCGCAGTATGTACAGACTCTCCCCTCGCTCCCCCAGTACGTGCAGACTCTCCCCTCACTCCCGCAGTACGTACAGACTCTCCCCTCGCTCCCCCAGTACGTACAGACGCTCCCCTCGCTCCCGCAGTACGTACAGACTCTCCCCTCACTCCCCCAGTACGTGCAGACTCTCCCCTCACTCCCGCAGTACGTACAGACTCTCCCCTCGCTCCCCAGTACATACAGGCTCTCCCCTCACACCCCCAGTACATACAGACACCCCCCTCGCTCCCCCAGTACGTGCAGACTCTCCCCTCGCTCCCGCAGTACGTACAGACTCTCCCCTCACTCCCACAGTACGTACAGACTCTCCCCTCGCTCCCCCAGTACGTGCAGACTCTCCCCTCACTCCCGCAGTACGTACAGACTCTCCCCTCGCACCCCCAGTACATACAGACTCTCCCCTCACTCCCCCAGTACGTGCAGACTCTCCCCTCGCACCCCCAGTACATACAGACTCTCCCCTCACTCCCACAGTACATGCAGACTCTCCCCTCGCTCCCCCAGTACGTACAGACTCTCCCCTCGCTCCCCAGTACATACAAACTCTCCCCTCGCTCCCGCAGTACACCCAGACTCTCCCCTCGCACCCCCAGTACGTACAGACTCTCCCCTCGCTCCCCCAGTACATACAGACTCTCCACTCGCTCCCCAGTACATACAGACTCTCCCCTCACTCCCACAGTACGTGCAGACTCTCCCCTCGCTCCCCAGTACATAGACTCTCCCCTCGCTCCCGCAGTACGTACAGACTCTCCCCTCGCTCCCGCAGTACGTGCAGACTCTCCCCTCGCTCCCCCAGTACGTGCAGACTCTCCCCTCGCTCCCCAGTACATAGACTCTCCCCTCGCTCCCGCAGTACGTACAGACTCTCCACTCGCTCCCCCAGTACGTACAGACTCTCCCCTCGCTCCCCCAGTACGTGCAGACTCTCCCCTCGCACCCCCAGTACGTACAGACTCTCCCCTCGCTCCCCCAGTACGTACAGACTCTCCCCTCGCTCCCGCAGTACGTACAGACTCTCCCCTCGCTCCCCCAGTACGTACAGACTCTCCCCTCGCTCCCCCAGTACGTACAGACTCTCCCCTCACACCCACAGTACGTACAGACTCTCCCCTCGCTGCCCCAGTACGTACAGACTCTCCCCTCGCTGCCCCAGTACGTACAGACTCTCCCCTCGCTCCCCCAGTACGTGCAGACTCTCCCCTCGCTCCCCCAGTACGTACAGACTCTCCCCTCACACCCACAGTACGTACAGACTCTCCCCTCGCTGCCCCAGTACGTACAGACTCTCCCCTCGCTGCCCCAGTACGTGCAGACTCTCCCCTCGCTCCCCCAGTACGTGCAGACTCTCCCCTCGCTCCCCAGTACGTACAGACTCTCCCCTCGCTCCCCCAGTACGTGCAGACTCTCCCCTCGATCCCCCAGTACGTACAGACTCTCCCCTCACTCCCACAGTACGTACAGACTCTCCCCTCGCTGCCCCAGTACGTGCAGACTCTCCCCTCGCTCCCCAGTACGTACAGACTCTCCCCTCACTCCCCCAGTACGTGCAGACTCCCCCTCGCTCCCCCAGTACGCGAAGACTGTCCCCTCACTCCCACAGTACGTACAGACTCTCCCCTCGCTCCCACAGTACGTACAGACTCTCCCCTCGCTCCCACAGTACATACAGACTCTCACCTCACTCGCCCAGTACGTACAGACTCTCCCCTCGCACCCCCAGTACATACAGACTCTCCCCTTGCTCGCCCAGTACGTACAAACTCTCCACTCGCTCCCCAGTACATACAGACTCTCCCCTCACTCCCACAGTACGTACAGACTCTCCCCTCGCTCCCGCAGTACGTACAGACTCTCCCCTCGCTCACCCAGTACGTACAGACTCTCCCCTCGCTCCCCCAGTACATACAGACTCTCCCCTCGCACCCCCAGTACACACAGACTCTCCCCACACACCCCCAGTACATACAGACTCTCCCCAAGCACCCCCCCAGTACGTACAGACTCTCCCCTCGCTCCCGCAGTACGTACAGACTCTTCCCTCGCTCGCCCAGTACGTACAGACTCTCCCCTCGCTCCCCCAGTACGTACAGACTCTCCCCTCGCCCCCGCAGTACGTAAAGACTCTCCCCTCACTCCCGCAGTATGTGCAGACTCTCCCCTCGCTCCCCCAGTACGTACAGACTCTCCCCTCACTCCCACAGTACGTACAGACTCTCCCCTCGCTCCCCCAGTACGTGCAGACTCTCCCCTCACTCCCGCAGTACGTACAGACTCTCCCCTCGCTCCCGCAGTACGTGCAGACTCTCCCCTCACTCCCGCAGTACGTACAGACTCTCCCCTCACTCCCACAGTACGTACAGACTCTCCCCTCGCTCCCCCAGTACATGCAGACTCTCCCCTCACTCCCGCAGTACGTACAGACTCTCCCCTCGCTCCCGCAGTACGTACAGACTCTCCCCTCGCTCCCCAGTACATACAGGCTCTCCCCTCACACCCCCAGTACATACAGACTCTCCCCTCACACCCACAGTATGTACAGACTCTCCCCTCGCTCCCACAGTACGTACAGGCTCTCCACTCGCACCCCCAGTACATACAGACTCTCCCCTCGCTCGCCCAGTACGTACAGACTCTCCCCTCGCACCCCCAGTACATACAGACTCTCCCCTTGCTCGCCCAGTACGTACAGACTCTCCACTCGCTCCCCAGTACATACAGACTCTCCCCTCACTCCCACAGTACGTACAGACTCTCCCCTCGCTCCCGCAGTACGTACAGACTCTCCCCTCGCTCACCCAGCACGTACAGACTCTCCCCTCGCTCCCCCAGTACATACGGACTCTCCACTCGCACCTCCAGTACATACAGACTCTCCCCACGCACCCCCAGTACATACAGACTCTTCCCTCGCTCGCCCAGTACGTACAGACTCTCCCCTTGCTCCCCCAGTACGTACAGACTCTCCCCTCGCTCGCCCAGTACGTACAGACTCTCCCCTCGCACCCCCAGTACGTGCAGACCCTCCCCTCGCACCCCCAGTACGTGCAGACCCTCCCCTTGCTCCCCCAGTAAGATAGACTCTCCCCTCACTCCCCCAGTACATAGACTCTCCCCTCGCTCGCCCAGTACGTACAGACTCTCCCCTCGCACCCCCAGTACGTACAGACTCTCCCCTCGCACCCCCAGTACATAGACTCTCCCCTCGCTCGCCCAGTACGTACAGACTCTCCCCTCGCACCCCAGTACATACAGACTGTCCCCTCGCTCCCCCAGAACGTGCAGACTCTCCACTCACTCCCGCAGTACGTACAGACACTCCCCTCGCACCCCCAGTACATACAGACTCTCCCCTCACTCCCCCAGTACGTGCAGACTCTCCCCTCACTCCCGCAGTACGTACAGACACTCCCCTCGCTCGCCCAGTACGTACAGACTCTCCCCTCGCTCCCCCAGTACGTACAGACTCTCCCCTCGCTCGCCCAGTACGTACAGACTCTCCCCTCGCTCCCCAGTACATACAGACTGTCCCCTCGCTGCCCCAGCACATACAGACTCTCCCCTCGCTCCCCCAGTACGTACAGACTCTCCCCTCGCTCGCCCAGTACGTACAGACTCTCCCCTCGCTCCCCAGTACATACAGACTGTCCCCTCGCTGCCCCAGTACGTACAGACTCTCCCCTCACTCCCCCAGTACGTGCAGACTCCCCCTCGCTCCCCCAGTACGCGCAGACTCTCCCCTCGCTGCCCCAGTAGGTACAGACTCTCCCTTCGCACACTCGCTCCCCCAGTACATACAGACTCACCCCTCGCTCCCCCAGTACGTGCAGACTCTCCCCTCGCTGCCCCAGTACGTGCAGACTCTCCCCTCGCTGCCCCAGTACGTACAGACTCTCCCCTCACACACTCGCTCCCCCAGGACATACAGACTCTCCCCTCGCTCCCCCAGTACATAGACTCTCCCCTCGCTCCCCAGTACGTACAGACTCTCCCCTCGCACCCCCAGTACATACAGACTCTCCCCTCGCACGCTCTCTCCCTCAGTACGTACAGACTCTCCCCTCGCACAGTTGCTCCCCCAGTACATACAGGCTCTCCCCTCGCTCCCCCAGTACATAGACTCTCCCCTCGCTCCCCAGTACGTACAGACTCTCCCCTCGCACCCCCAGTACATACAGACTCTCCCCCGCACCCCCAGTACACCCAGACTCTCCCCTCGCACCCCCAGTACATACAGACTCTCCCCTCGCTCGCCCAGTACGTACAGACTCTCCCCTTGCACCCCCAGTACATACAGAGTCTCCCCTTGCTCGCCCAGTACGTAGAGACTCTCCCCTCGCTCCTCAGTACATACAGACTCTCCCCTCGCACCCCCAGTACATAGACACTCCCCTCGCAAGCCCGTTACGTACAGACTCTCCCCTCGCTCCCCAGTACATACAGACTCTCCCCTCGCACCCCCAGTACATACAGACTCTCCCCTCGCTCCCCAGTACATACAGACTCTCCCCTCGCACCCCCAGTACATACAGACTCTCCCCTCGCTTCCCCAGTACATACAGACTCTCCCCTCGCTCCCCAGTACGTGCAGACTCTCCCCTCGCACCCCCAGTACGTACAGACTCTCCCCTCGCTCGCCCAGTACGTACAGACT
Source organism: Scyliorhinus torazame (assembly GCF_047496885.1). Taxonomy (NCBI): domain Eukaryota; kingdom Metazoa; phylum Chordata; class Chondrichthyes; order Carcharhiniformes; family Scyliorhinidae; genus Scyliorhinus; species Scyliorhinus torazame. Next base: position 27,073 of record NW_027307995.1, on the reverse strand, counting down.
CTCCCCTCGCTCCCCCAGTACGTACAGACTCTCCCCTCGCTCGCCCAGTACGTACAGACTCTCCCCTCACTCCCCAGTACATACAGACTGTCCCCTCGCTGCCCCAGTACGTACAGACTCTCCCCTCACTCCCCCAGTACGTGCAGACTCCCCCTCGCTCCCCCAGTACGCGCAGACTCTCCCCTCGCTGCCCCAGTACGTACAGACTCTCCCTTCGCACACTCGCTCCCCCAGTACATACAGACTCACCCCTCGCTCCCCCAGTACGTGCAGACTCTCCCCTCGCTGCCCCAGTACGTGCAGACTCTCCCCTCGCTGCCCCAGTACGTACAGACTCTCCCCTCACACACTCGCTCCCCCAGGACATACAGACTCTCCCCTCGCTCCCCCAGTACATAGACTCTCCCCTCGCTCCCCAGTACGTACAGACTTTCCCCTCGCACCCCCAGTACATACAGACTCTCCCCTCGCACGCTCTCTCCCTCAGTACGTACAGACTCTCCCCTCGCACAGTTGCTCCCCCAGTACATACAGGCTCTCCCCTCGCTCCCCCAGTACATAGACTCTCCCCTCGCTCCCCAGTACGTACAGACTCTCCCCTCGCACCCCCAGTACATACAGACTCTTCCCCGCACCCCCAGTACACCCAGACTCTCCCCTCGCACCCCCAGTACATACAGACTCTCCCCTCGCTCGCCGAGTACGTACAGACTCTCCCCTTGCACCCCCAGTACATACAGAGTCTCCCCTTGCTCGCCCAGTACGTAGAGACTCTCCCCTCGCTCCTCAGTACATACAGACTCTCCCCTCGCACCCCCAGTACATAGACACTCCCCTCGCAAGCCCGTTACGTACAGACTCTCCCCTCGCTCCCCAGTACATACAGACTCTCCCCTCACACCCCCAGTACATACAGACTCTCCCCTCGCTCCCCAGTACATACAGACTCTCCCCTCGCACCCCCAGTACATACAGACTCTCCCCTCGCTTGCCCAGTACATACAGACTCTCCCCTCGCTCCGCAGTACGTGCAGACTCTCCCCTCGCTGCCCCAGTACGTACAGACTCTCCCCTCACACACTCGCTCCCCCAGTACTTACAGACTCTCCCCTCGCTCCCCCAGTACATAGACTCTCCCCTCGCTCCCCAGTATGTACAGACTCTCCCCTCGCACCCCCAGTTCATACAGACTCTCCCCTCGCACCCCCAGTACATACAGACTCTCCCCACGCACCCCCAATACATACAGACTCTTCCCTCGCTCGCCCAGTACATACAGAGTCTCCCCTCGCTTGCCCAGTACGTACAGACTCTCCCCTCGCACCCCCAGTACATACAGACTCTCCCCTCGCACGGTCTCTCCCTCAGTACGTACAGACTCTCCCCTCGCACAGTTGCTCCCCCAGTACATACAGGCTCTCCCCTCGCTCCCCCAGTACATAGACTCTCCCCTCGCTCCCCAGTACGTACAGACTCTCCCCTCGCACCCCCAGTACATACAGACTCTCCCCCGCACCCCCAGTACACCCAGACTCTCCCCTCGCACCCCCAGTACATACAGACTCTCCCCTCGCTCGCCCAGTACGTACAGACTCTCCCCTTGCACCCCCAGTACATACAGAGTCTCCCCTCGCTCGCCCAGTACGTACAGACTCTCCCCTCGTACCCCCAGTACATACAGACTCTCCCCTCGCACGCTCTCTCCCTCAGTACGTACAGACTCTCCCCTCGCACAGTTGCTCCCCCAGTACATACAGGCTCTCCCCTCGCTCCCCCAGTACATAGACTCTCCCCTCGCTCCCCAGTACGTACAGACTCTCCCCTCGCACCCCCAGTACATACAGACTCTCCCCCGCACCCCCAGTACACCCAGACTCTCCCCTCGCACCCCCAGTACATACAGACTCTCCCCTCGCTCGCCCAGTACGTACAGACTCTCCCCTTGCACCCCCAGTACATACAGAGTCTCCCCTTGCTCGCCCAGTACGTAGAGACTCTCCCCTCGCTCCTCAGTACATACAGACTCTCCCCTCGCACCCCCAGTACATAGACACTCCCCTCGCAAGCCCGTTACGTACAGACTCTCCCCTCGCTCCCCAGTACATACAGACTCTCCCCTCGCACCCCCAGTACATACAGACTCTCCCCTCGCTCCCCAGTACATACAGACTCTCCCCTCGCTTGCCCAGTACATACAGACTCTCCCCTCGCTCCCCAGTACGTGCAGACTCTCCCCTCGCTGCCCCAGTACGTACAGACTCTCCCCTCACACACTCGCTCCCCCAGTACTTACAGACTCTCCCCTCGGTCCCCCAGTACATAGACTCTCCCCTCGCTCCCCAGTATGTACAGACTCTCCCCTCGCACCCCCAGTTCATACAGACTCTCCCCTCGCACCCCCAGTACATACAGACTCTCCCCACGCACCCCCAGTACATACAGACTCTTCCCTCGCTCGCCCAGTACATACAGAGTCTCCCCTCGCTCGCCCAGTACGTACAGACTCTCCCCTCGCTCCCCAGTACGTACAGACTCTCCCCTCGCACCCCCAGTACATACAGACTACCCCCTCGCTCCCCCAGTACGTTCAGACTCTCCCCTCGCTCCCCAGTACATACAGACTGTCCCCTCGCTGCCCAAGTACGTACAGACTCTCCCCTCACTCCCACAGTACATACAGACTCTCCCCTCACTCCCACAGTACGTACAGACTCTCCCCTCGCTCCCCAGTACATACAAACTCTCCCCTCACACCCCCAGTACGTACAGACTCTCCCCTCGCTCCCACAGTACGTACAGACTCTCCCCTCGCACCCCCAGTACATACAGACTCTCCCCTCGCTCCCGCAGTACGTACTGACTCTCCCCTCGCTCGCCCAGTAGGTACAGACTCTCCCCTCGCTCCCCCAGTACGTACAGACTCTCCCCTCGCTCCCCAGTACATACAGACTCTCCCCTCACACCCCCAGTACGTACAGACTCTCCCCTCGCTCCCACAGTACGTTCAGACTCTCCCCTCGCTCCCCAGTACATACAGACTCTCCCCTCGCACCCCCAGTACATACAGACTCTCCCCTCGCTCCCCAGTACATACAGACTCTCCCCTCGCACCCCCAGTACATACAGACTCTCCCCTAACTTGCCCAGTACATACAGACTCTCCCCTCGCTCCCCAGTACGTGCAGACTCTCCCCTCGCTGCCCCAGTACGTACAGACTCTCCCCTCACACACTCGCTCCCCCAGTACTTACAGACTCTCCCCTCGCTCCCCCAGTACATAGACTCTCCCCTCGCTCCCCAGTATGTACAGACTCTCCCCTCGCACCCTCTCTCCCTCAGTACATACAGGCTCTCCCCTCGCACACTCGCTCCCCCAGTACATACAGACTCTCCCCTCGCTCCCCCAGTACATAGACTCTCCCCTCGCTCCCCAGTATGTACAGACTCTCCCCTCGCACCCCCAGTTCATACAGACTCTCCCCTCGCACTCCCAGTACATACAGACTCTCCCCACGCACCCCCAGTACATACATACTCTTCCCTCGCTCGCCCAGTACATACAGAGTCTCCCCTCGCTCGCCCAGTACGTACAGACTCTCCCCTCGCTCCCCAGTACGTACAGACTCTCCCCTCGCACCCCCAGTACATACAGACTCCCCCCTCGCTCCCCCAGTACGTTCAGACTCTCCCCTCGCTCCCCAGTACGTACAGACTGTCCCCTCGCTCCCACAGTATGTACAGACTCTCCCCTCGCTCCCCAGTACATACAAACTCTCCCCTCACACCCCCAGTACGTACAGACTCTCCCCTCGCTCCCACAGTACGTACAGACTCTCCCCTCGCACCCCCAGTACATACAGACTCTCCCCTCGCTCCCGCAGTACGTACAGACTCTCCCCTCGCTCGCCCAGTACGTACAGACTCTCCCCTCGCTCCCCCAGTACGTACAGACTCTCCCCTCGCTCGCCCAGTACGTACAGACTCTCCCCTCGCTCCCCAGTACATACAGACTGTCCCCTCGCTGCCCCAGTACGTACAGACTCTCCCCTCACTCCCCCAGTACGTACAGACTCTCCCTTCGCACACTCGCTCCCCCAGTACATACAGACTCACCCCTCGCTCCCCCAGTACGTGCAGACTCTCCCCTCGCTGCCCCAGTACGTGCAGACTCTCCCCTCGCTGCCCCAGTACGTACAGACTCTCCCCTCACACACTCGCTCCCCCAGGACATACAGACTATCCCCTCGCTCCCCCAGTACATAGACTCTCCCCTCGCTCCCCAGTACGTACAGACTCTCCCCTCGCACCCCCAGTACATACAGACTCTCCCCTCGCACGCTCTCTCCCTCAGTACGTACAGACTCTCCCCTCGCACAGTTGCTCCCCCAGTACATACAGGCTCTCCCCTCGCTCCCCCAGTACATAGACTCTCCCCTCGCTCCCCAGTACGTACAGACTCTCCCCTCGCACCCCCAGTACATACAGACTCTCCCCCGCACCCCCAGTACACCCAGACTCTCCCCTCGCACCCCCAGTACATACAGACTCTCCCCTCGCTCGCCCAGTACGTACAGACTCTCCCCTTGCACCCCCAGTACATACAGAGTCTCCCCTTGCTCGCCCAGTACGTAGAGACTCTCCCCTCGCTCCTCAGTACATACAGACTCTCCCCTCGCACCCCCAGTACATAGACACTCCCCTCGCAAGCCCGTTACGTACAGACTCTCCCCTCGCTCCCCAGTACATACAGACTCTCCCCTCGCACCCCCAGTACATACAGACTCTCCCCTCGCTCCCCAGTACATACAGACTCTCCCCTCGCACCCCCAGTACATACAGACTCTCCCCTCGCTCCCCAGTACATACAGACTCTCCCCTCGCACCCCCAGTACATACAGACTCTCCCCTCGCTCCCCAGTACATACAGACTCTCCCCTCGCACCCCCAGTACATACAGACTCTCCCCTCGCTTGCCCAGTACATACAGACTCTCCCCTCGCTCCCCAGTACGTGCAGACTCTCCCCTCGCTGCCCCAGTACGTACAGACTCTCCCCTCACACACTCGCTCCCCCAGTACATAGACTCTCCCCTCGCTCCCCAGTATGTACAGACTCTCCCCTCGCACCCCCAGTTCATACAGACTCTCCCCTCGCACCCCCAGTACATACAGACTCTCCCCACGCACCCCCAGTACATACAGACTCTTCCCTCGCTCGCCCAGTACATACAGAGTCTCCCCTCGCTCGCCCAGTACGTACAGACTGTCCCCTCGCTGCCCAAGTACGTACAGACTCTCCCCTCACTCCCACAGTACGTACAGACTCTCCCCTCACTCCCACAGTACGTACAGACTCTCCCCTCGCTCCCCAGTACATACAAACTCTCCCCTCACACCCCCAGTACGTACAGACTCTCCCTTCGCTCCCACAGTACGTACAGACTCTCCCCTCGCACCCCCAGTACATACAGACTCTCCCCTCGCTCCCGCAGTACGTACAGACTCTCCCCTCGCTCGCCCAGTAGGTACAGACTCTCCCCTCGCTCCCCCAGTACGTACAGACTCTTCCCTCGCTCCCCAGTACATACAGACTCTCCCCTCACACCCCCAGTACGTACAGACTCTCCCCTCGCACCCCCAGTACATACAGACTCTCCCCTCGCTCCCCAGTACATACAGACTCTCCCCTCGCACCCCCAGTACATACAGACTCTCCCCTCGCTCCCCAGTACATACAGACTCTCCCCTCGCACCACCAGTACATACAGACTCTCCCCTCGCTCCCCAGTACGTGCAGACTCTCCCCTCACACACTCGCTCTCCCAGTACTTACAGACTCTCCCCTCGCTCCCCCAGTACATAGACTCTCCCCTCGCTCCCCAGTATGTACAGACTCTCCCCTCGCACCCTCTCTCCCTCAGTACATACAGGCTCTCCCCTCGCACACTCGCTCCCCCAGTACATACAGACTCTCCCCTCGCTCCCCCAGTACATAGACTCTCCCCTCGCTCCCCAGTATGTACAGACTCTCCCCTCGCACCCCCAGTTCATACAGACTCTCCCCTCGCACTCCCAGTACATACAGACTCTCCCCACGCACCCCCAGTACATACAGACTCTTCCCTCGCTCGCCCAGTACATACAGAGTCTCCCCTCGCTCGCCCAGTACGTACAGACTCTCCCCTCGCTCCCCAGTACGTACAGACTCTCCCCTCGCCCCCCCAGTACATACAGACTCCCCCCTCGCTCCCCCAGTACGTTCAGACTCTCCCCTCGCTCCCCAGTACGTACAGACTGTCCCCTCGCTACCCAAGAACGTACAGACTCTCCCCTCACTCCCACAGTACGTACAGACTCTCCCCTCACTCCCACAGTACGTGCAGACTCTCCCCTCGCTCCCCAGTACATACAAACTCTCCCCTCACACCCCCAGTACGTACAGACTCTCCCCTCGCTCCCACAGTACGTACAGACTCTCCCCTCGCACCCCCAGTACATACAGACTCTCCCCTCGCTCCCGCAGTACGTACAGACTCTCCCCTCGCTCGCCCAGTACGTACAGACTCTCCCCTCGCTCCCCAGTACATACAGACTGTCCCCTCGCTGCCCCAGTACGTACAGACTCTCCCCTCACTCCCCCAGTACGTGCAGACTCCCCCTCGCTCCCCCAGTACGCGCAGACTCTCCCCTCGCTGCCCCAGTACGTACAAACTCTCCCTTCGCACACTCGCTCCCCCAGTACATACAGACTCACCCCTCGCTCCCCCAGTACGTGCAGACTCTCCCCTCGCTGCCCCAGTACGTGCAGACTCTCCCCTCGCTGCCCCAGTACGTACAGACTCTCCCCTCTCACACTCGCTCCCCCAGGACATACAGACTCTCCCCTCGCTCCCCCAGTACATAGACTCTCCCCTCGCTCCCCAGTACGTACAGACTCTCCCCTCGCAAGCCCAGGACATACAGACTCTCCCCTCGCACGCTCTCTCCCTCAGTACGTACAGACTCTCCCCTCGCACAGTTGCTCCCCCAGTACATACAGGCTCTCCCCTCGCTCCCCCAGTACATAGACTCTCCCCTCGCTCCCCAGTACGTACAGACTCTCCCCTCGCACCCCCAGTACATACAGACTCTCCCCCGCACCCCCAGTACACCCAGACTCTCCCCTCGCACCCCCAGTACATACATCTCTCCCCTCGCTCGCCCAGTACGTACAGACTCTCCCCTTGCACCCCCAGTACATACAGAGTCTCCCCTTGCTCGCCCAGTACGTAGAGACTCTCCCCTCGCTCCTCAGTACATACAGACTCTCCCCTCGCACCCCCAGTACATAGACACTCCCCTCGCAAGCCCGTTACGTACAGACTCTCCCCTCGCTCCCCAGTACATACAGACTCTCCCCTCGCACCCCCAGTACATACAGATTCTCCCCTCGCTCCCCAGTACATACAGACTCTCCCCTCGCACCCCCAGTACATACAGACTCTCCCCTCGCTTGCCCAGTACATACAGACTCTCCCCTCGCTCCCCAGTACGTGCAGACTTTCCCCTCGCTGCCCCAGTACGTACAGACTCTCCCCTCACACACTCGCTCCCCCAGTACTTACAGACTCTCCCCTCGCTCCCCCAGTACATAGACTCTCCCCTCGCTCCCCAGTATGTACAGACTCTCCCCTCGCACCCCCAGTTCATACAGACTCTCCCCTCGCACCCCCAGTACATACAGACTCTCCCCACGCACCCCCAGTACATACAGACTCTTCCCTCGCTCGCCCAGTACATACAGAGTCTCCCCTCGCTCGCCCAGTACGTACAGACTCTCCCCTCGCACCCCCAGTACATACAGACTCCCCCCTCGCTCCCCCAGTACGTTCAGACTCTCCCCTCGCTCCCCAGTACGTACAGACTGTCCCCTCGCTGCCCAAGTACGTACAGACTCTCCCCTCACTCCCACAGTACGTACAGACTCTCCCCTCACTCCCACAGTACGTACAGACTCTCCCCTCGCTCCCCAGTACATACAAACTCTCCCCTCACACCCCCAGTACGTACAGACTCTCCCCTCGCTCCCACAGTACGTACAGACTCTCCCCTCGCACCCCCAGTACATACAGACTCTCCCCTCGCTCCCGCAGTACGTACAGACTCTCCCCTCGCTCGCCCAGTAGGTACAGACTCTCCCCTCGCTCCCCCAGTACGTACAGACTCTTCCCTCGCTCCCCAGTACATACAGGCTCTCCCCTCGCTCCCACAGTACGTACAGACTCTCCCCTCGCACCCCCAGTACATACAGACTCTCCCCTCGCTCCCCAGTACATACAGACTCTCCCCTCGCACCCCCAGTACATACAGATTCTCCCCTCGCTCCACAGTACATCCAGACTCTCCCCTCGCACCCCCAGTACATACAGACTCTCCCCTCGCACCCCCAGTACATACAGACTCCCCCCTCGCTCCCCCAGTACGTTCAGACTCTCCCCTCGCTCCCCAGTATGTACAGACTGTCCCCTCGCTCCCACAGTGTGTACCGACTCTCCCCTCGCTCCCCAGTACATACAAACTCTCCCCTCACACCCCCAGTACGTACAGACTCTCCCCTCGCTCCCACAGTACGTACAGACTCTCCCCTCGCACCTCCAGTACATACAGACTCTCCCCTCGCTCCCGCAGTACGTACAGAATCTCCCCTCGCTCGCCCAGTACGTACAGACTCTCCCCTCGCTCCCCCAGTACGTACAGACTCTCCCCTCGCTCGCCCAGTACGTACAGACTCTCCCCTCGCTCCCCAGTACATACAGACTGTCCCCTCGCTGCCCCAGTACGTACAGACTCTCCCCTCACTCCCCCAGTACGTGCAGACTCCCCCTCGCTCCCCCAGTACGCGCAGACTCTCCCCTCGCTGCCCCAGTACGTACAGACTCTCCCTTCGCACACTCGCTCCCCCAGTACATACAGACTCACCCCTCGCTCCCCCAGTACGTGCAGACTCTCCCCTCGCTGCCCCAGTACGTGCAGACTCTCCCCTCGCTGCCCCAGTACGTACAGACTCTCCCCTCACACACTCGCTCCCCCAGGACATACAGACTCTCCCCTCGCTCCCCCAGTACATAGACTCTCCCCTCGCTCCCCAGTACGTACAGACTCTCCCCTCGCAACCCCAGTACATACAGACTCTCCCCTCGCACGCTCTCTCCCTCAGTACGTACAGACTCTCCCCTCGCACAGTTGCTCCCCCAGTACATACAGGCTCTCCCCTCGCTCCCCCAGTACATAGACTCTCCCCTCGCTCCCCAGTACGTACAGACTCTCCCCTCGCACCCCCAGTACATACAGACTCTCCCCCGCACCCCCAGTACACCCAGACTCTCCCCTCGCACCCCCAGTACATACAGACTCTCCCCTCGCTCGCCCAGTACGTACAGACTCTCCCCTTGCACCCCCAGTACATACAGAGTCTCCCCTTGCTCGCCCAGTACGTAGAGACTCTCCCCTCGCTCCTCAGTACATACAGACTCTCCCCTCGCACCCCCAGTACATACAGACTCTCCCCTCGCTCCCCAGTACATACAGACTCTCCCCTCGCACCCCCAGTACATACAGACTCTCCCTCGCTCCCCAGTACATACAGACTCTCCCCTCACACCCCCAGTACATACAGACTCTCCCCTCGCTCCCCAGTACATACAGACTCTCCCCTCGCACCCCCAGTACATACAGACTCTCCCCTCGCTTGCCCAGTACATACAGACTCTCCCCTCGCTCCCCAGTACGTGCAGACTCTCCCCTCGCTGCCCCAGTACGTACAGACTCTCCCCTCACACACTCGCTCCCCCAGTACATAGACTCTCCCCTCGCTCCCCAGTATGTACAGACTCTCCCCTCGCACCCCCAGTTCATACAGACTCTCCCCTCGCACCCCCAGTACATACAGACTCTCCCCACGCACCCCCAGTACATAGACTCTTCCCTCGCTCGCCCAGTACATACAGAGTCTCCCCTCGCTCGCCCAGTACGTACAGACTCTCCCCTCGCTCCCCAGTACGTACAGACTCTCCCCTCGCACCCCCAGTACATACAGACTCCCCCCTCGCTCCCCCAGTACGTTCAGACTCTCCCCTCGCTCCCCAGTACGTACAGACTGTCCCCTCGCTGCCCAAGTACGTACAGACTCTCCCCTCACTCCCACAGTACGTACAGACTCTCCCCTCACTCCCACAGTACGTACAGACTCTCCCCTCGCTCCCCAGTACATACAAACTCTCCCCTCACACCCCCAGTACGTACAGACTCTCCCCTCGCTCCCACAGTACGTACAGACTCTCCCCTCGCACCCCCAGTACATACAGACTCTCCCCTCACTCCCGCAGTACGTACAGACTCTCCCCTCGCTCGCCCAGTAGGTACAGACTCTCCCCTCGCTCCCCCAGTACGTACAGACTCTTCCCTCGCTCCCCAGTACATACAGACTCTCCCCTCACACCCCCAGTACGTACAGACTCTCCCCTCGCACCCCCAGTACATACAGACTCTCCCCTCGCTCCCCAGTACATACAGACTCTCCCCTCGCACCCCCAGTACATACAGACTCTCCCCTCGCTCCCCAGTACATACAGACTCTCCCCTCGCACCCCCAGTACATACAGACTCTCCCCTCGCTCCCCAGTACGTGCAGACTCTCCCCTCACACACTCGCTCCCCCAGTACTTACAGACTCTCCCCTCGCTCCCCCAGTACATAGACTCTCCCCTCGCTCCCCAGTATGTACAGACTCTCCCCTCGCACCCTCTCTCCCTCAGTACATACAGGCTCTCCCCTCGCACACTCGCTCCCCCAGTACATACAGACTCTCCCCTCGCTCCCCCAGTACATAGACTCTCCCCTCGCTCCCCAGTATGTACAGACTCTCCCCTCGCACCCCCAGTTCATACAGACTCTCCCCTCGCACTCCCAGTACATACAGACTCTCCCCACGCACCCCCAGTACATACAGACTCTTCCCTCGCTCGCCCAGTACATACAGAGTCTCCCCTCGCTCGCCCAGTACGTACAGACTCTCCCCTCGCTCCCCAGTACGTACAGACTCTCCCCTCGCACCCCCAGTACATACAGACTCCCCCCTCGCTCCCCCAGTACGTTCAGACTCTCCCCTCGCTCCCCAGTACGTACAGACTGTCCCCTCGCTACCCAAGAACGTACAGACTCTCCCCTCACTCCCACAGTACGTACAGACTCTCCCCTCACTCCCACAGTACGTACAGACTCTCCCCTCGCTCCCCAGTACATACAAACTCTCCCCTCACACCCCCAGTACGTACAGACTCTCCCCTCGCTCCCACAGTACGTACAGACTCTCCCCTCGCACCCCCAGTACATACAGACTCTCCCCTCGCTCCCGCAGTACGTACAGACTCTCCCCTCGCTCGCCCAGTACGTACAGATTCTCCCCTCGCTCCCCAGTACATACAGACTGTCCCCTTGCTGCCCCAGTACGTACAGACTCTCCCCTCACTCCCCCAGTACGTGCAGACTCCCCCTCGCTCCCCCAGTACGCGCAGACTCTCCCCTCGCTGCCCCAGTACGTACAAACTCTCCCTTCGCACACTCGCTCCCCCAGTACATACAGACTCACCCCTCGCTCCCCCAGTACGTGCAGACTCTCCCCTCGCTGCCCCAGTACGTGCAGACTCTCCCCTCGCTGCCCCAGTACGTACAGACTCTCCCCTCACACACTCGCTCCCCCAGGACATACAGACTCTCCCCTCGCTCCCCCAGTACATAGACTCTCCCCTCGCTCCCCAGTACGTACAGACTCTCCCCTCGCAAGCCCAGTACATACAGACTCTCCCCTCGCACGCTCTCTCCCTCAGTACGTACAGACTCTCCCCTCGCACAGTTGCTCCCCCAGTACATACAGGCTCTCCCCTCGCTCCCCCAGTACATAGACTCTCCCCTCGCTCCCCAGTACGTACAGACTCTCCCCTCGCACCCCCAGTACATACAGACTCTCCCCCGCACCCCCAGTACACCCAGACTCTCCCCTCGCACCCCCAGTACATACATCTCTCCCCTCGCTCGCCCAGTACGTACAGACTCTCCCCTTGCACCCCCAGTACATACAGAGTCTCCCCTTGCTCGCCCAGTACGTAGAGACTCTCCCCTGGCTCCTCAGTACATACAGACTCTCCCCTCGCACCCCCAGTACATAGACACTCCCCTCGCAAGCCCGTTACGTACAGACTCTCCCCTCGCTCCCCAGTACATACAGACTCTCCCCTCGCACCCCCAGTACATACAGACTCTCTTCTCGCTCCCCAGTACATACAGACTCTCCCCTCGCACCCCCAGTACATACAGACTCTCCCCTCGCTTGCCCAGTACATACAGACTCTCCCCTCGCTCCCCAGTACGTGCAGACTTTCCCCTCGCTGCCCCAGTACGTACAGACTCTCCCCTCACACACTCGCTCCCCCAGTACTTACAGACTCTCCCCTCGCTCCCCCAGTACATAGACTCTCCCCTCGCTCCCCAGTATGTACAGACTCTCCCCTCGCACCCCCAGTTCATACAGACTCTCCCCTCGCACCCCCAGTACATACAGACTCTCCCCACGTACCCCCAGTACATACAGACTCTTCCCTCGCTCGCCCAGTACATACAGAGTCTCCCCTCGCTCGCCCAGTACGTACAGACTCTCCCCTCGCTCCCCAGTACGTACAGACTCTCCCCTCGCTCCCCAGTACGTACAGACTCTCCCCTCGCACCCCCAGTACATACAGACTCCCCCCTCGCTCCCCCAGTATGTTCAGACTCTCCCCTCGCTCCCCAGTACGTACAGACTGTCCCCTCGCTGCCCAAGTACGTACAGACTCTCCCCTCACTCCCACAGTACGTACAGACTCTCCCCTCACTCCCACAGTACGTACAGACTCTCCCCTCGCTCCCCAGTACATACAAACTCTCCCCTCACACCCCCAGTACGTACAGACTCTCCCCTCGCTCCCACAGTACGTACAGACTCTCCCCTCGCACCCCCAGTACATACAGACTCTCCCCTCGCTCCCGCAGTACGTACAGACTCTCCCCTCGCTCGCCCAGTAGGTACAGACTCTCCCCTCGCTCCCCCAGTACGTACAGACTCTTCCCTCGCTCCCCAGTACATACAGACTCTCCCCTCGCTCCCACAGTACGTACAGACTCTCCCCTCGCACCCCCAGTACATACAGACTCTCCCCTCGCTCCCCAGTACATACAGACTCTCCCCTCGCACCCCCAGTACATACAGATTCTCCCCTCGCTCCCCAGTACATACAGACTCTCCCCTCGCACCCCCAGTACATACAGACTCTCCCCTCGCTTGCCCAGTACATACAGACTCTCCCCTCGCTCCCCAGTATGTACAGACTCTCCCCTCACACCCTCTCTCCCTCAGTACATACAGGCTCTCCCCTCGCACACTCGCTCCCCCAGTACATACAGACTCTCCCCTCGCTCCCCCAGTACATAGACTCTCCCCTCGCTCCCCAGTATGTACAGACTCTCCACTCGCACCCCCAGTTCATACAGACTCTCCCCTCGCACTCCCAGTACATACAGACTCTCCCCACGCACCCCCAGTACATACAGACTCTTTCCTCGCTCGCCCAGTACATACAGAGTCTCCCCTCGCTCGCCCAGTACGTACAGACTCTCCCCTCGCTCCCCAGTACGTACAGACTCTCCCCTCGCACCCCCAGTACATACAGACTCTCCCCTCGCTCCCCAGTACGTACAGACTGTCCCCTCGCTACCCAAGTACGTACAGACTCTCCCCTCACTCCCACAGTACGTACAGACTCTCCCCTCACTCCCACAGTACGTACAGACTCTCCCCTCGCTCCCCAGTACATACAAACTCTCCCCTCACACCCCCAGCACGTACAGACTCTCCCCTCGCTCCCACAGTACGTACAGACTCTCCCCTCGCACCCCCAGTACATAGACTCTCCCCTCGCTCCCGCAGTACGTACAAACTCTCCCCTCGCTCGCCCAGTACGTACAGACTCTCCCCTCGCTCCCCCAGTACGTACAGACTCTTCCCTCGCTCCCCAGTACATACAGACTCTCCCCTCACACCCCCAGTACGTACAGACTCTCCCCTCGCTCCCACAGTACGTACAGACTCTCCCCTCGCACCCCCAGTACATACAGACTCTCCCCTCGCTCGCCCAGTACGTACAGACTCTCCCCTCGCACCCCCAGTACATACAGACTCTCCCCTCGCTCGCCCAGTACGTACAGACTCTCCACTCGCTCCCCAGTACATACAGACCCTCCCCTCACTCCCACAGTACGTACAGACTCTCCCCTCGCTCCCGCAGTACGTACAGACTCTCCCCTCGCTCCCCCAGTACGTACAGACTCTTCCCTCGCTCGCCCAGTACGTACAGACTCTCCCCTCGCTCGCCCAGTACGGACAGACTCTCCCCTCGCACCCCCAGTACGTACAGACTCTCCCCTCGCTCCCCCAGTACATAGACTCTTCCCTCGCTCGCCCAGTACATACAGACTCTCCCCACGCACCCCCAGTACATACAGACTCTTCCCTCGCTCGCCCAGTACATACAGAGTCTCCCCTCGCTCGCCCAGTACGTACAGACTCTCCCCTCGCTCCCCAGTACGTACAGACTCTCCCCTCGCACCCCCAGTACATACAGACTCCCCCCTCGCTCCCCCAGTACGTTCAGACTCTCCCCTCGCTCCCCAGTACGTACAGACTGTCCCCTCGCTGCCCAAGTACGTACAGACTCTCCCCTCACTCCCACAGTACGTACAGACTCTCCCCTCACTCCCACAGTACGTACAGACTCTCCCCTCGCTCCCCAGTACATACAAACTCTCCCCTCACACCCCCAGTACGTACAGACTCTCCCCTCGCTCCCACAGTATGTACAGACTCTCCCCTCGCACCCCCAGTACATACAGACTCTCCCCTCGCTCCCGCAGTACGTACAGACTCTCCCCTCGCTCGCCCAGTAGGTACAGACTCTCCCCTCGCTCCCCCAGTACGTACAACTCTTCCCTCGCTCCCCAGTACATACAGACTCTCCCCTCACACCCCCAGTACGTACAGACTCTCCCCTCGCACCCCCAGTACATACAGACTCTCCCCTCGCTCCCCAGTACATACAGACTCTCCCCTCGCACCCCCAGTACATACAGACTCTCCCCTCGCTCCCCAGTACATACAGACTCTCCCCTCGCACCCCCAGTACATACAGACTCTCCCCTCGCTCCCCAGTACGTGCAGACTCTCCCCTCACACACTCGCTCCCCCAGTACTTACAGACTCTCCCCTCGCTCCCCCAGTACATAGACTCTCCCCTCGCTCCCCAGTATGTACAGACTCTCCCCTCGCACCCTCTCTCCCTCAGTACATACAGGCTCTCCCCTCGCACACTCGCTCCCCCAGTACATACAGACTCTCCCCTCGCTCCCGCAGTACGTACAGACTCTCCCCTCGCTCGCCCAGTACGTACAGACTCTCCCCTCGCTCCCCAGTACATACAGACTGTCCCCTCGCTGCCCCAGTACGTACAGACTCTCCCCTCACTCCCCCAGTACGTGCAGACTCCCCCTCGCTCCCCCAGTACGCGCAGACTCTCCCCTCGCTGCCCCAGTACGTACAGACTCTCCCTTCGCACACTCGCTCCCGCAGTACATACAGACTCACCCCTCGCTCCCCCAGTACGTGCAGACTCGCCCCTCGCTGCCCCAGTACGTGCAGACTCTCCCCTCGCTGCCCCAGTACGTACAGACTCTCCCCTCACACACTCGCTCCCCCAGGACATACAGACTCTCCCCTCGCTCTCCCAGTACGTTCAGACTCTCCCCTCGCTCCCCAGTACGTACAGACTGTCCCCTCGCTGCCCAAGTACGTACAGACTCTCCCCTCACTCCCACAGTACGTACAGACTCTCCCCTCACTCCCACAGTACGTACAGACTCTCCCCTCGCTCCCCAGTACATACAAACTCTCCCCTCACACCCCCAGTACGTACAGACTCTCCCCTCGCTCCCACAGTACGTACAGACTCTCCCCTCGCACCCCCAGTACATACAGACTCTCCCCTCGCTCCCGCAGTACGTACAGACTCTCCCCTCGCTCGCCCAGTAGGTACAGACTCTCCCCTCGCTCCCCCAGTACGTACAGACTCTTCCCTCGCTCCCCAGTACATACAGACTCTCCCCTCGCTCCCACAGTACGTACAGACTCTCCCCTCGCACCCCCAGTACATACAGACTCTCCCCTCGCTCCCCAGTACATACAGACTCTCCCCTCGCACACCCAGTACATACAGATTCTCCCCTCGCTCCCCAGTACATACAGACTCTCCCCTCGCACCCCCAGTACATACAGACTCTCCCCTTGCTTGCCCAGTACATACAGACTCTCCCCTCGCTCCCCAGTACGTGCAGACTCTCCCCTCGCTGCCCCAGTACGTACAGACTCTCCCCTCACACACTCGCTCCCCCAGTACTTACAGACTCTCCCCTCGCTCCCCCAGTACATAGACTCTCCCCTCGCTCCCCAGTATGTACAGACTCTCCCCTCGCACCCTCTCTCCCTCAGTACATACAGGCTCTCCCCTCGCACACTCGCTCCCCCAGTACATACAGACTCTCCCCTCGCACCCCCAGTACATAGACTCTCCCCTCGCTCCCCAGTATGTACAGACTCTCCCCTCGCACCCCCAGTTCATACAGACTCTCCCCTCGCACTCCCAGTACATACAGACTCTCCCCACGCACCCCCAGTACATACAGACTCTTTCCTCGCTCGCCCAGTACATACAGAGTCTCCCCTCGCTCGCCCAGTACGTACAGACTCTCCCCTCGCTCCCCAGTACGTACAGACTCTCCCCTCGCACCCCCAGGACATACAGACTCTCCCCTCGCTCCCCAGTACGTACAGACTGTCCCCTCGCTACCCAAGTACGTACAGACTCTCCCCTCACTCCCACAGTACGTACAGACTCTCCCCTCGCTCCCCAGTACATACAAACTCTCCCCTCACACCCCCAGTACGTACAGACTCTCCCCTCGCTCCCACAGTACGTACAGACTCTCCCCTCGCACCCCCAGTACATACAGACTCTCCCCTCGCTCCCGCAGTACGTACAAACTCTCCCCTCGCTCGCCCAGTACGTACAGACTCTCCCCTCGCTCCCCCAGTACGTACAGACTCTTCCCTCGCTCCCCAGTACATACAGACTCTCCCCTCACACCCCCAGTACGTACAGACTCTCCCCTCGCTCCCACAGTACGTACAGACTCTCCCCTCGCACCCCCAGTACATACAGACTCTCCCCTCGCTCGCCCAGTACGTACAGACTCTCCCCTCGCACCCCCAGTACATACAGACTCTCCCCTCGCTCGCCCAGTACGTACAGACTCTCCACTCGCTCCCCAGTACATACAGACCCTCCCCTCACTCCCACAGTACGTACAGACTCTCCCCTCGCTCCCGCAGTACGTACAGACTCTCCCCTCGCTCCCCCAGTACGTACAGACTCTTCCCTCGCTCGCCCAGTACGTACAGACTCTCCCCTCGCTCGCCCAGTACGGACAGACTCTCCCCTCGCACCCCCAGTACGGACAGACTCTCCCCTCGCACCCCCAGTACGTACAGACTCTCCCCTCGCTCCCCCAGTACATAGACTCTTCCCTCGCTCGCCCAGTACGTACAGACTCTCCCCTCGCACCCCCAGTACGTACAGACTCTCCCCTCGCACCCCCAGTACGTACAGACTCTCCCCTCGCACCCCCAGTACATAGACTCTCCCCTCGCTCGCCCAGTACGTACAGACTCTCCCCTCGCTCCCCAGTACATACAGACTGTCCCCTCGCTGCCCCAGTACGTACAGACTCTCCCCTCACTCCCCCAGTACGTGCAGACTCCCCCTCGCTCCCCCAGTACGCGCAGACTCTCCCCTCGCTGCCCCAGTACGTACAGACTCTCCCTTCGCACACTCGCTCCCCCAGTACATACAGACTCTCCCCTCGCTGCCACAGTACGTACAGACTCTCCCCTCACACACTCGCTCCCCAAGACATACAGACTCTCCCCTCGCTCCCCCAGTACATAGACTCTCCCCTCGCTCCCCAGAATGTACAGACTCTCCCCTCGCACCCCCAGTACATACAGACTCTCCCCTCGCACCCTCTCTCCCTCAGTACGTACGGACTCTCCCCTCGCACAGTCACTCCCTCAGTACATACAGACTCTCCCCTCGCTCCCCCAGTACATAGACTCTCCCCTCGCTCCCCAGTATGTACAGACTCTCCCCTCGCACCCCCAGTACATACAGACTCTCCCCTCGCACCCCCAGTACACACAGACTCTCCCCTCGCACCCCCAGTACATACAGACTCTCCCCACGCACGCCCAGTACGTACAGACTCTCCCCTCGCTCGCCCAGTACGTACAGACTCTCCCCTCGCACCCCCAGTACATACAGAGTCTCCCATCGCTCGCCCAGTACGTACAGTCTCTCCCCTCGCTCCCCAGTACAGACAGACTCTCCACTCGCACCCCCAGTACATAGACACTCCCCTCGCTCGCCCGTTACGTACAGACTCTCCCCTCGCTCCCCAGTACATACAGATTCTCCCCTCGCACCCCCAGTACATACAGGCTCTCCCCACGCTTGCCCAGTACATACAGACTCTCCCCTCGCTCCCCCAGTATGTGCAGACTCCCCCTCGCTCCCCCAGTACGTGCAGACTCTCCCCTCGCTGCCCCAGTACGTACAGACTCTCCCCTCGCACACTCGCTCCCCCAGGACATACAGACTCTACCCTCGCTCTCCCAGTACGTGCACTCTCCCCTCGCTGCCCCAGTACGTACAGACTCTCCCCTCACACACTCGCTCCCCCAGTACATACAGACTCTCCCCTCGCTCCCCCAGTATATTGACTCTCCCCTCGCTCTCCAGTACGTACAGACTCTCCCCTCGCACCCCCAGTACATACAGACTCTCCCCTCGCACCCTCTCTCCCTCAGTACGTACAGACTCTCCCCTCGCACACTCGCTCCCCCAGTACATACAGACTCTCCCCCCGCTCCCCCAGTACATAGACTCTCCCCTCGCTCCCCAGTACATACAGACTCTCCCCTCGCACCCCCAGTACATACAGACTCTCCCCACGCACCCCCAGGACATACAGACTCTTCCCTCGCTCGCCCAGTACGTACAGACTCTCCCCTTGCTCGCCCAGTACGTACAGATTCTCCCCTCGCACCCCCAGTACATACAGAGTCTCCCCTCGCTCGCCCAGTACGTACAGACTCTCCCCTCGCTCGCCCAGTACGTACAGACTCTCCCCTCACTCCCACAGTACGTACAGACTCTCCCCTCGCTCCCCAGTACATACAAACTCTCCCCTCACACCCCCAGTACGTACAGACTCTCCCCTCGCTCCCACAGTACGTACAGACTCTCCCCTCGCACCCCCAGTACATACAGACTCTCCCCTCGCTCCCGCAGTACGTACAGACTCTCCCCTCGCTCGCCCAGTAGGTACAGACTCTCCCCTCGCTCCCCCAGTACGTACAGACTCTTCCCTCGCTCCCCAGTACATACAGACTCTCCCCTCGCTCCCACAGTACGTACAGACTCTCCCCTCGCACCCCCAGTACATACAGACTCTCCCCTCGCTCCCCAGTACATACAGACTCTCCCCTCGCACCCCCAGTACATACAGATTCTCCCCTCGCTCCCCAGTACATACAGACTCTCCCCTCGCACCCCCAGTACATACAGACTCTCCCCTTGCTTGCCCAGTACATACAGACTCTCCCCTCGCTCCCCAGTACGTGCAGACTCTCCCCTCGCTGCCCCAGTACGTACAGACTCTCCCCTCACACACTCGCTCCCCCAGTACTTACAGACTCTCCCCTCGCTCCCCCAGTACATAGACTCTCCCCTCGCTCCCCAGTATGTACAGACTCTCCCCTCGCACCCTCTCTCCCTCAGTACATACAGGCTCTCCCCTCGCACACTCGCTCCCCCAGTACATACAGACTCTCCCCTCGCACCCCCAGTACATAGACTCTCCCCTCGCTCCCCAGTATGTACAGACTCTCCCCTCGCACCCCCAGTTCATACAGACTCTCCCCTCGCACTCCCAGTACATACAGACTCTCCCCACGCACCCCCAGTACATACAGACTCTTTCCTCGCTCGCCCAGTACATACAGAGTCTCCCCTCGCTCGCCCAGTACGTACAGACTCTCCCCTCGCTCCCCAGTACGTACAGACTCTCCCCTCGCACCCCCAGTACATACAGACTCTCCCCTCGCTCCCCAGTACGTACAGACTGTCCCCTCGCTACCCAAGTACGTACAGACTCTCCCCTCACTCCCACAGTACGTACAGACTCTCCCCTCGCTCCCCAGTACATACAAACTCTCCCCTCACACCCCCAGTACGTACAGACTCTCCCCTCGCTCCCACAGTACGTACAGACTCTCCCCTCGCACCCCCAGTACATACAGACTCTCCCCTCGCTCCCGCAGTACGTACAAACTCTCCCCTCGCTCGCCCAGTACGTACAGACTCTCCCCTCGCTCCCCCAGTACGTACAGACTCTTCCCTCGCTCCCCAGTACATACAGACTCTCCCCTCACACCCCCAGTACGTACAGACTCTCCCCTCGCTCCCACAGTACGTACAGACTCTCCCCTCGCACCCCCAGTACATACAGACTCTCCCCTCGCTCGCCCAGTACGTACAGACTCTCCCCTCGCACCCCCAGTACATACAGACTCTCCCCTCGCTCGCCCAGTACGTACAGACTCTCCACTCGCTCCCCAGTACATACAGACCCTCCCCTCACTCCCACAGTACGTACAGACACTCCCCTCGCTCCCGCAGTACGTACAGACTCTCCCCTCGCTCCCCCAGTACGTACAGACTCTTCCCTCGCTCGCCCAGTACGTACAGACTCTCCCCTCGCTCGCCCAGTACGGACAGACTCTCCCCTCGCACCCCCAGTACGGACAGACTCTCCCCTCGCACCCCCAGTACGTACAGACTCTCCCCTCGCTCCCCCAGTACATAGACTCTTCCCTCGCTCGCCCAGTACGTACAGACTCTCCCCTCGCACCCCCAGTACGTACAGACTCTCCCCTCGCACCCCCAGTACGTACAGACTCTCCCCTCGCACCCCCAGTACATAGACTCTCCCCTCGCTCGCCCAGTACGTACAGACTCTCCCCTCGCTCCCCAGTACATACAGACTGTCCCCTCGCTGCCCCAGTACGTACAGACTCTCCCCTCACTCCCCCAGTACGTGCAGACTCCCCCTCGCTCCCCCAGTACGCGCAGACTCTCCCCTCGCTGCCCCAGTACGTACAGACTCTCCCTTCGCACACTCGCTCCCCCAGTACATACAGACTCTCCCCTCGCTGCCACAGTACGTACAGACTCTCCCCTCACACACTCGCTCCCCAAGACATACAGACTCTCCCCTCGCTCCCCCAGTACATAGACTCTCCCCTCGCTCCCCAGAATGTACAGACTCTCCCCTCGCACCCCCAGTACATACAGACTCTCCCCTCGCACCCTCTCTCCCTCAGTACGTACGGACTCTCCCCTCGCACAGTCACTCCCTCAGTACATACAGACTCTCCCCTCGCTCCCCCAGTACATAGACTCTCCCCTCGCTCCCCAGTATGTACAGACTCTCCCCTCGCACCCCCAGTACATACAGACTCTCCCCTCGCACCCCCAGTACACACAGACTCTCCCCTCGCACCCCCAGTACATACAGACTCTCCCCACGCACGCCCAGTACGTACAGACTCTCCCCTCGCTCGCCCAGTACGTACAGACTCTCCCCTCGCACCCCCAGTACATACAGAGTCTCCCATCGCTCGCCCAGTACGTACAGTCTCTCCCCTCGCTCCCCAGTACAGACAGACTCTCCACTCGCACCCCCAGTACATAGACACTCCCCTCGCTCGCCCGTTACGTACAGACTCTCCCCTCGCTCCCCAGTACATACAGATTCTCCCCTCGCACCCCCAGTACATACAGGCTCTCCCCACGCTTGCCCAGTACATACAGACTCTCCCCTCGCTCCCCCAGTATGTGCAGACTCCCCCTCGCTCCCCCAGTACGTGCAGACTCTCCCCTCGCTGCCCCAGTACGTACAGACTCTCCCCTCGCACACTCGCTCCCCCAGGACATACAGACTCTACCCTCGCTCTCCCAGTACGTGCACTCTCCCCTCGCTGCCCCAGTACGTACAGACTCTCCCCTCACACACTCGCTCCCCCAGTACATACAGACTCTCCCCTCGCTCCCCCAGTATATTGACTCTCCCCTCGCTCTCCAGTACGTACAGACTCTCCCCTCGCACCCCCAGTACATACAGACTCTCCCCTCGCACCCTCTCTCCCTCAGTACGTACAGACTCTCCCCTCGCACACTCGCTCCCCCAGTACATACAGACTCTCCCCCCGCTCCCCCAGTACATAGACTCTCCCCTCGCTCCCCAGTACATACAGACTCTCCCCTCGCACCCCCAGTACATACAGACTCTCCCCACGCACCCCCAGGACATACAGACTCTTCCCTCGCTCGCCCAGTACGTACAGACTCTCCCCTTGCTCGCCCAGTACGTACAGATTCTCCCCTCGCACCCCCAGTACATACAGAGTCTCCCCTCGCTCGCCCAGTACGTACAGACTCTCCCCTCGCTCGCCCAGTACGTACAGACTCTCCCCTCACTCCCACAGTACGTACAGACTCTCCCCTCGCTCCCCAGTACATACAAACTCTCCCCTCACACCCCCAGTACGTACAGACTCTCCCCTCGCTCCCACAGTACGTACAGACTCTCCCCTCGCACCCCCAGTACATACAGACTCTCCCCTCGCTCCCGCAGTACGTACAGACTCTCCCCTCGCTCGCCCAGTAGGTACAGACTCTCCCCTCGCTCCCCCAGTACGTACAGACTCTTCCCTCGCTCCCCAGTACATACAGACTCTCCCCTCGCTCCCACAGTACGTACAGACTCTCCCCTCGCACCCCCAGTACATACAGACTCTCCCCTCGCACCCCAGTACATACAGACTCTCCCCTCGCACCCCCAGTACATACAGATTCTCCCCTCGCTCCCCAGTACATACAGACTCTCCCCTCGCACCCCCAGTACATACAGACTCTCCCCTTGCTTGCCCAGTACATACAGACTCTCCCCTCGCTCCCCAGTACGTGCAGACTCTCCCCTCGCTGCCCCAGTACGTACAGACTCTCCCCTCACACACTCGCTCCCCCAGTACTTACAGACTCTCCCCTCGCTCCCCCAGTACATAGACTCTCCCCTCGCTCCCCAGTATGTACAGACTCTCCCCTCGCACCCTCTCTCCCTCAGTACATACAGGCTCTCCCCTCGCACACTCGCTCCCCCAGTACATACAGACTCTCCCCTCGCACCCCCAGTACATAGACTCTCCCCTCGCTCCCCAGTATGTACAGACTCTCCCCTCGCACCCCCAGTTCATACAGACTCTCCCCTCGCACTCCCAGTACATACAGACTCTCCCCACGCACCCCCAGTACATACAGACTCTTTCCTCGCTCGCCCAGTACATACAGAGTCTCCCCTCGCTCGCCCAGTACGTACAGACTCTCCCCTCGCTCCCCAGTACGTACAGACTCTCCCCTCGCACCCCCAGTACATACAGACTCTCCCCTCGCTCCCCAGTACGTACAGACTGTCCCCTCGCTACCCAAGTACGTACAGACTCTCCCCTCACTCCCACAGTACGTACAGACTCTCCCCTCGCTCCCCAGTACATACAAACTCTCCCCTCACACCCCCAGTACGTACAGACTCTCCCCTCGCTCCCACAGTACGTACAGACTCTCCCCTCGCACCCCCAGTACATACAGACTCTCCCCTCGCTCCCGCAGTACGTACAAACTCTCCCCTCGCTCGCCCAGTACGTACAGACTCTCCCCTCGCTCCCCCAGTACGTACAGACTCTTCCCTCGCTCCCCAGTACATACAGACTCTCCCCTCACACCCCCAGTACGTACAGACTCTCCCCTCGCTCCCACAGTACGTACAGACTCTCCCCTCGCACCCCCAGTACATACAGACTCTCCCCTCGCTCGCCCAGTACGTACAGACTCTCCCCTCGCACCCCCAGTACATACAGACTCTCCCCTCGCTCGCCCAGTACGTACAGACTCTCCACTCGCTCCCCAGTACATACAGACCCTCCCCTCACTCCCACAGTACGTACAGACACTCCCCTCGCTCCCGCAGTACGTACAGACTCTCCCCTCGCTCCCCCAGTACGTACAGACTCTTCCCTCGCTCGCCCAGTACGTACAGACTCTCCCCTCGCTCGCCCAGTACGGACAGACTCTCCCCTCGCACCCCCAGTACGGACAGACTCTCCCCTCGCACCCCCAGTACGTACAGACTCTCCCCTCGCTCCCCCAGTACATAGACTCTTCCCTCGCTCGCCCAGTACGTACAGACTCTCCCCTCGCACCCCCAGTACGTACAGACTCTCCCCTCGCACCCCCAGTACGTACAGACTCTCCCCTCGCACCCCCAGTACATAGACTCTCCCCTCGCTCGCCCAGTACGTACAGACTCTCCCCTCGCTCCCCAGTACATACAGACTGTCCCCTCGCTGCCCCAGTACGTACAGACTCTCCCCTCACTCCCCCAGTACGTGCAGACTCCCCCTCGCTCCCCCAGTACGCGCAGACTCTCCCCTCGCTGCCCCAGTACGTACAGACTCTCCCTTCGCACACTCGCTCCCCCAGTACATACAGACTCTCCCCTCGCTGCCACAGTACGTACAGACTCTCCCCTCACACACTCGCTCCCCAAGACATACAGACTCTCCCCTCGCTCCCCCAGTACATAGACTCTCCCCTCGCTCCCCAGAATGTACAGACTCTCCCCTCGCACCCCCAGTACATACAGACTCTCCCCTCGCACCCTCTCTCCCTCAGTACGTACGGACTCTCCCCTCGCACAGTCACTCCCTCAGTACATACAGACTCTCCCCTCGCTCCCCCAGTACATAGACTCTCCCCTCGCTCCCCAGTATGTACAGACTCTCCCCTCGCACCCCCAGTACATACAGACTCTCCCCTCGCACCCCCAGTACACACAGACTCTCCCCTCGCACCCCCAGTACATACAGACTCTCCCCACGCACGCCCAGTACGTACAGACTCTCCCCTCGCTCGCCCAGTACGTACAGACTCTCCCCTCGCACCCCCAGTACATACAGAGTCTCCCATCGCTCGCCCAGTACGTACAGTCTCTCCCCTCGCTCCCCAGTACACAGACTCTCCACTCGCACCCCCAGTACATAGACACTCCCCTCGCTCGCCCGTTACGTACAGACTCTCCCCTCGCTCCCCAGTACATACAGATTCTCCCCTCGCACCCCCAGTACATACAGGCTCTCCCCACGCTTGCCCAGTACATACAGACTCTCCCCTCGCTCCCCCAGTATGTGCAGACTCCCCCTCGCTCCCCCAGTACGTGCAGACTCTCCCCTCGCTGCCCCAGTACGTACAGACTCTCCCCTCGCACACTCGCTCCCCCAGGACATACAGACTCTCCCCTCGCTGCCCCAGTACGTACAGACTCTCCCCTCGCACACTCGCTCCCCCAGTACGTACAGACTCTCCCCTCACACACTCGCTCCCCCAGTACATACAGACTCTCCCCTCGCTCCCCCAGTATATTGACTCTCCCCTCGCTCTCCAGTACGTACAGACTCTCCCCTCGCACCCCCAGTACATACAGACTCTCCCCTCGCACCCTCTCTCCCTCAGTACGTACAGACTCTCCCCTCGCACACTCGCTCCCCCAGTACATACAGACTCTCCCCCCGCTCCCCCAGTACATAGACTCTCCCCTCGCTCCCCAGTACATACAGACTCTCCCCTCGCACCCCCAGTACATACAGACTCTCCCCACGCACCCCCAGGACATACAGACTCTTCCCTCGCTCGCCCAGTACGTACAGACTCTCCCCTTGCTCGCCCAGTACGTACAGATTCTCCCCTCGCACCCCCAGTACATACAGAGTCTCCCCTCGCTCGCCCAGTACGTACAGACTCTCCCCTCGCTCGCCCAGTACGTACAGACTCTCCCCTCGCACCCCCAGTACATACAGACTCTCCCCTCGCTCGCCCAGTACGTACAGACTCTCCACTCGCTCCCCAGTACATACAGACTCTCCCCTCACTCCCACAGTACATACAGACTCTCCCCTCGCTCCCGCAGTACGTACAGACTCTCCCCTCGCTCGCCCAGTACGTACAGACTCTCCCCTCGCTCCCCCAGTACATACAGACTCTCCCCTCGCACCCCCAGTACATAAAGACTCTCCCCACGCACCCCCAGGACATACAGACTCTTCCCTCGCTCGCCCAGTACGTACAGACTCTCCCCTCGCTCGCCCAGTACGTGCAGTCTCTCCCCTCGCACCCCCAGTACATAGACTCTCCCCTCGCTCGCCCAGTACGTACAGACTCTCCCCTCGCTGCCCCAGTACGTACAGACTCACCCCTCACACACTCGCTCCCCCAGTACATACAGACTCTCCCCTCGCTCCCCCAGTATATAGACTCTCCCCTCGCTCCCCAGTACCTACAGACTCTCCCCTCGCACCCCCAGTACATAGACTCTCCCCTCGCACCCTCTCTCCCTCAGTACGTACAGACTCTCCCCTCGCACACTCGCTCCCCCAGTACATACAGACTCTCCCCCCGCTCCCCCAGTACATTGACTCTCCCCTCGCTCCCCAGTACATACAGACTCTCCCCTCGCACCCCCAGTACATACAGACTCTCCCCACGCACCCCCAGTACATACAGACTCTTCCCTCGCTCGCCCAGTACGTACAGACTCTCCCCTTGCTCGCCCAGTACGTACAGATTCTCCCCTCGCACCCCCAGTACGTACAGAGTCTCCCCTCGCTCGCCCAGTACGTACAGACTCTCCCCTCGCTCGCCCAGTACGTACAGACTCTCCCCTCGCACCCC